>NC_140495.1:90034082-90206582 GCF_964271855.1 Acomys minous | reverse complement strand
GGCATCAGACCCAGGCCCTCCAGAATCTCCCTCTGTTGCCCATCAAGCTGTCTCTAGTCTGATGTGGTCGTTCCTATTACTTGGAGTCAACAGGGTGTGCATGCTAGAAAAGACGCACCCAATGAGCTATGGCAATGATGCTGGCGAGGGGGAAGTTGATATTGGAGTTTGAGTGGCTTTATTGCTCATGGAGACTCTTTTGTTCTAAGATGAAGTGGCTGTGATAGATGAAATTCAGATGATTCGAGACCCAGCCCGGGGATGGGCCTGGACCAGAGCCCTGCTAGGTGAGTGGTCTTCCTGCCTCAGCCAGCTGCTGCCTCTCACAAGTATAAGCTGTCGTTACTTAAATACTATTTTAATGATGAAAGTCCTGTTTTATATGTTATAAAGTTAACCAAATGACTAAAGTAGAAATGTTTAATCTCTGAGGATATAGCACAGTGGTGGAGCACTTTCCTAGCATGGGAGGGTGCTGGGTTTAATCCTCAGCATCAAAAAAAAAAAAAAAAAAAAGTTAAAAAGTTTGGGACTGGGGACATAAACCTGGTATGGTGGAACATTCCTGTTGTCGCAGCACTTGGGCGGAGGAAGCAGGGCCATCAGGAGTTGAGAGGTTTGTTGTGAACTATACAGCAAGTTCAGGGCCAGCCCAGGCTACCTTAAGATTCTGCCTCAAAAAGAAAAAGGAAAGAAAGTTTGTCCTGCCATATTTACAGTCACCGTGGATGTCTTGATGCGTGTGGCGTTTGAAGGACTTAGAACTTGGTGTTTCGCTGTCTTCCAGCTCTGTTGTTTTGCCGTGCTCTTTCCGCTCTGGGCGCTGTCTCCTGAGAAGCAGTGCTGCAGTATCTCATGGGCTGAACATTCTCTGCATTACCACAGCAGTGGGGTTGTTGGTGGATGTAGCTTCTTACTTTTGTTTTCTGTTTTGTCTTGTTTTTTGAGACAGGGTTTCTCTGTACAACAAGAGCCCTGGATATCCTGGACTCACTTTGTAGCCCAGGCTGGCCTCAAACTCACAGCGATCCGCCTGCCTCTGCCTCCCAAGTGCTGGGATTAAAGGTGTGCACCACCACGCCCGGCCTGCTGCTGCTTCTTTCTTTCTTTCTTCCTTCCTTCCTTTCTTTCTTTCTTTCTTTCTTTTCTTCTTCTTCTTCTTCTTCTTCTTCTTCTTCTTCTTCTTCTTTCTTCCTTCTTTCTTCTTCCTTCTCCTTCTTCTTCTTTTTTTCTTTTTCCAAACAGGGTTTCACTTTGAACTCCAGGTCCCCCTACTCCAGCCTATAAAGTGTTAGGGTTATAGGGTTATCCCTGTTGTGGAATGAATTTTTGATTCAGCAAGCTGTGGGACAGGTGTTTTCAGATTGAAAACCAATGGCTGAACCCCGAGTTTGCTGTTAGGCAGTGAGTAAAATTAGATCTGTTCGAGGCTGAGGAGCATGGAGCCACCCCCCATACCACCTCTTGAAGCTCCCATGGGGTTCTGCTCAGAAGGATTCAGGCCTAGGACTGACAGCCATCACTTAGCCAGAGTGCCAGCCTCCAATCCTGCTTGGCCGCTCCCTCCAGTGTGTCAGCCTCGCTCAGAGCAGTGCGTGAACGCACACAGCTGCACTCTGTCTTTGTCCACTCAAAGAAGGCTTGAGTCAGACTGAAAACATTGGGCGCTTACTGTGCCCTTAGGAAGAGAATCTAGCAGTGTAAATCCTTGTGTACGTTTACAGGACTCTGTGCCGAAGAAGTCCATTTGTGCGGAGAATCTGCTGCTATTGACCTGGTCACTGAGCTTCTCTACACAACTGGGGAGGAAGTAGAGGTAAGAGACTGTGGGTTCATTCTCAGGCTGTGCCGCAGAGCTGAGGGTACCAGTGTGAGCTCTAGGCTGGCCAAGTCAGAACTTAGCTACAGAGTGAGCGCACAGTGAACAAAGTACCACATGTGTATGAAACTGAAAAAGGCATTTTTTAAAAAAGAAAAATTAAAAACAGCTTAGCAAAAAGGAAATCTTTAGTGTAGCTCTCTGACTTCATAATGTGAGGTCCTGATGGAGAAGCATGACCCTATGTCTTCCAAGAGTGTGGGGAGTGCTTCACCTTCACAAATTCCCTGTTTGTTTGTTTGTTTGTTTGTTTGTTTTAGGGTGAGGCTGTTTCACTGGTTTTGTTTTTTGTTTCTGAGATATTATCTCACTGTGTACCCCAGGCTGGCCTCAGAATTCGTGGCACTCTCCTGCTTCAGCCTCTGAAGTGCTGAGATTCTAGGCGTGCTCTACCCAGCCAGTGTTTAAACCTTCGTTTTCACAAAGATCTCTGGAGGACCGAGCCAGATATGTTTACTCACTCACTCAGTTGTGGTGCTGGGAGTCGAACCGAGGGCTGCACTCATGTTCTACACTGAGCTACACCCACAGCTCATGAATAAGTCTCCTTAACTAAGTAACTCAGATGGTTGAGTTTGAAGCCCAGCCTGAGCTTGTAGTGTCCTCAGTCCTGTGTCCCCCACGCTGGGGCCTTTGTATTTCTCTAATGGTCAGATGTAGTGTGCATCCGTTTTGCTGATCTAGAGGGGTGAGAAACTGGTTTCCTCTGAAAACTGCCCTAGTTTTGCCTTGCCAGAGCCCCTGAGTAAGATAGTGAAGTTGTATCTGTTACTTTTCTCACTCTGACAGAACAGACGAAGTAGTGGAGAGAAGGCCCGAGGGAGAGGAGGAAGGAAGGGCAGGCAGGCATCTTCTGGCTCATGGCTTCCAGGGTCAGGAGCAGAGAGCCGCTAACATTGGTGCTCAGCTGGCTCTGCTTTCTGTTCTCTCTGAGCCCCAGCCATGGGATGCTGCCCTGCTGCCACACCCTTTGTCAGAGACTCTCCTAGAGATGTGTGTGCATGTGACCTTTAATCCAGTCTACCTGGTAGTGAGGAGTAGCTTACAGAAATGAAGAAATGCTTTCAGCTGGCCTGCCATGATTTCATGCTCTACACTGAGGGAGATAGAATAGAATGCAGCAGGAAAAATTCCAGACTCAAATCCTGGACTTTGCTGCTTTGGGCTGTCTGCAGCTAACCACAGAAGGCTGAAAAGATGAGCTTCTGGTCTTTTATTTTTCTGGACTATGTTATTCCATCATAAAATAAAAATTTCAGTCGATAATCTTTCTGAGGTTGCCACATTGTCCTGAAAATCAATGTACATTAAAGTTCTTTATTTGTTTGTTTTGTTTTGTTTTTGCAGTCAGGGTTTCTCTGGGTAGCCCTGGCTGTCATGAACTTGCTTTGTAGGCTAGGCTGGCCTCTGCCTCTCCCAGTGCTGGGATTACAGGCGTATGCCACCTTGCCCAGCATGTTACATTTCTTTAAGGATGTCGACACAATAACATCAGTTTAGCAGTGCCAAGAGTTGAAGGCGGCACAGCATAATACATGCTTCCAAGCGTTGCTCCTGAAAGCTGCAGCCTTTAGTTCCAGTTGACTGCCTTGCAAGCTTTTCAGTGGTCGGTCCCCTGGTAGTGACTTAAGTGTGTTACCTTTCTGTGCGTGTCTTTGTCACAGGTTCAGAAGTATGAGAGGCTTACCCCCATTTCCGTGCTGGATCGCGCACTGGAGTCTTTGGACAACCTTCGGCCTGGGGACTGCATTGTCTGTTTCAGCAAGAACGACATTTATTCTGTGAGCCGGCAGATTGAAATTCGGGGACTGGAGTCCGCTGTGATTTACGGCAGCCTCCCACCTGGTAATAACTAGCTTTACTGTGAATGCTGTGGCAGTTCTCACATTTGCCATTTAGGTTGAGATGTGTATAGAAAGCACCGTAAGGAAAAAATAGAATTAATGGGGGTTTGGAGAGATGTTTCAGCAGTTAAGAGCACTAACAGCTCTTCCAGAGGTCATGAGTTCAATTCCCAGCAACCACATGGTGGCTCACAACCACCTATAATGTGATCTGATGCCCTCCTCTGGCCTGTAGGTGTACATACAGGCAGAGCACTGTATACATAATAATAAATAAATAAATCCTTTAAAAAAAAAATAAAAAGAATTAATGTGAACTCTTCCTTCCAGGAACCAAACTTGCTCAAGCAAGAAAATTTAATGACCCCAGTGACTCATGCAAAATCTTGGTAGCCACAGATGCAATCGGCATGGGACTGAATTTGTAAGTAATTTGTTTAAAACAAACAGTGGCTTAGATGGCACGTTTCTTTTTTTCTTCTTCAATTTACTAATTGGTTGGGATGGAAGTAATCTTGTAGATTTGAGCTTTTGCTTTTTACTGGTTGGGGAAGTAAAGAGACTGCCACAGAGCACTGGACTTGGAGTGCTTCCCCGACTAGGGCACACCAGGTGTCAACCGGCTTTACTTGGGTTTCTTAGTCGTCAGGTGTCCAGGTGCCTCCAGGTGCTGCCCAAATCATCTCTAGCTAGTGAAAGTGACCAGACTGTGAAGATTCAAAAAACTAGACTAGGAGTTCTTGGCAACTCCCTGTGCAAGTGTGTTTGGGGCAGCTTGCTCACTTGCCCAGGCTGCCCTGCCTTGGGTTTGGCATGTGGCCCCTGACCTTAAGCTCCTGGCCACCATTCAGTTTGTCTTTTTTGTTTCTTTTGATTGTGTAAAGGATTTAAAAAATATATTTTCTGTACAAGTGTTTTGCCTACATGTTATGTACATGTACCACATGTATTTGTATGTCAAGATGGTCCAGAGCCTCTGGAACTGGAGTTGTACTGGTGCTGGAAACTGAACTCAAGTCCTCTGCAAGAGCAGCCTGTGCTCCTAACCTGAGCCGCTGTCCCAGTTGGTATCATGCATAGCCCAGGCTGGCCTCAGACTCCTGGCTTCAGACAGTCTTGGTGCCTCAGCGTCTCGTACCTGGGGCTTGAGGGGGATGCCTGTTATACAGTATGGGAGCACTTCATTTGATGTCATTTTCTTAATAATTCCAGCATCCTACAATTTATCCTTTCAAAGGGTGATGTTTTAGTAGATATGCACAGCTCAGCCATCTTGCTTGAGAGCTGGGCCTGTAACTCTAGCACTTGAGGGCCTAGGCAGGAAGATTGTAAGCTCAAGAGTTCTGCAGACTGAGCTACAAGCCTACCAGGGCTACAGATGAGACTCAGTCTCAAAAAATAAAACAAAACAAGGTGGGCGTGGTGGCATACGCTTGTAGTCCCAGCACTCAGGGAGGCAGAGACAGGTGGATCTCTGGGTTCAAGGCCAACCTCGTCTACAAAGCAAGTTCAGGACAGCCAAGTCTACATCCAGAAACCCTGTCTCAAAACAAAAGAAAAAAAACAAACAATAAAAAAGAAGATGAAGAAAAGAATTCACAAAAAGTCCGCCCCCCCCCCCTTTTTTTTTTTTTGGTTTTTCGAGACAGGGTCTCTCCGTAGCCTTGTCTGTCCTGGACTCACTTTGTAGACCAGGCTGGCCTCGAACTCACAGTGATCCGCCCGCCTCTGCCTCCCGAGTGCTGGGATTAAAGGCGTGCGCCACCACGCCCAGCTTTTTTTTTTTGGTTTTTAAAGACAGGGTATCTCTGTGTTAGTCTTGAATGTCCTGGACTTGCTTTGTAGACCAGGCTGGCCTCAAATTCACAGTGATTTGTCTGCCTCTGCCTCCAGAGTGCTGGGATTAAAGGCGTGTGCCACCACGCCTGGCTTTTTTTTAAACCAGGCTGGCCTAGAAGCCATTGGTAGCCCAGTTTGACCTCAAATACACAACAGTCCTTCTGTCTCAGCTTTCTGGATGCAAGGGTTATAAGTGTGAGCTACAGTGCCTGACTTTGTCTCATTAAGGAAAAAATTAACTAGCCAGGTGTTGTGGTGCATGCCTGTAATTCCAGCACTCAGGGAGGCAGAAGCAGGTGGATCTCTATGAGTTCAAGGTCAGCCTGGTCTACTTAGTGAGTTCCCGGAAAACCAGGCTTATATAAAGAGACCTTGTCTCAAACAAAATTATTTTATATATATATGAGTATTTTTCTGATGTACTTTTAAACAACACTTGGCTTGATGCCCTTGGAGGTGTTATATTCCCCCAGGACTGGAGTTGTAGGTGGTTGTGAGCCACTGTGTGGTTGCTAGGAATAGAACTAGGTCCTCTGGAGGAGCAGCCAGTGCTCTTGACTGCTGAGCCATCTCTCCAGCTCCATTTCCGCTTTTTTTTTTTCTTTTTGGATAGTTGCAAGATTAGACAAGGCCTAAATGAGATTTGGCCTGAGCACATCTGTGATGATCCAGGTCATAGAGGGCTGTGTGTGGTCTGTGGGGTCACTTTTATTTCTATTTCAGGAGCATAAGGAGAATCATTTTTTACTCCCTTATAAAGCCCAGCATCAACGAAAAGGGAGAGAAGGAGCTGGAGCCGATCACTACCTCCCAAGCCCTGCAGATCGCTGGCAGAGCCGGTAGATTCAGCTCCCACTTTAAGGAGGGAGAGGTTACAACAATGCACCATGAGGACTTGCCTTTATTGAAGGAGATTTTGAATAGACCTGTGGATCCTATACAGGTAAGGCTCAGCGGTCGCTCCTTCCCTAGTCTCGTGGGAACAGGAGGGCTGCTTGAGCTGGGGAAGCCATGACAGGGAAGCGCCCTGGGGCTGCACAGCTGGCTCAGCAGTTGAGGGCATACTGCTTTTGCAGTGCGCCTGAGATGATTCCCAGTACCCAAGCCAGGCAGCTCATGAGCACCTGGAACTCCAGCCTCAGGGGTCCTCTGCTCCCCCCAGTTCCCACTGTGATCCCACCAATACAGGTAAATAAACAGAAGGCTTTCCTTTACTGTTTTAGAGCGGCATTGATACCTCTTAGATGGACAGTTGTGTGCAAGTGAAAGATCCAGGCTCAACGGGTTTAGTTAGCCTGGTTTTTACACATAGGGTCATGTTAGTGAAGTGGAAATTGGAGACGCTTGAGCAGAGTAGAAACTTAGCAGAGTTATAGTTGCTAGCAAGTAAGGACTGAGTTACATATGTGATTATTGAATCATTTTAAAGCAAGCTAACTTAATGCTTTTAAGTTTCTAGAAACCTACTTTAGTGGCTCATTTCATTTGTCAGTAAGATGACACAGATAATGGGGCCAGAGGCTGGTGACATGACTTGTGTTCCTGGGTGGCTCCGGTGAGGTTTATTCTCAGCCCCTCTTTCCGTCCTGTGTGTCTCTTCTAGATTTATATGACCTTGAGGGCTTGCGTCTTCTGATTCCCTCTTCCCCACCATTTCCTCTCTCTCCTCCTCATTCTTACCTGTGGGCATTGCTTACCACTGCAGCGTGTGAAGAGCCAGCTGATGTCCAGTGTAGATGTTCTCTCGTGTTCTCCACCCACATTGAAGTAACTGGAGTTGCCTTGTTCATTTTTATTAAATGGAGGGAACTGCAGATTGGAAAATTGTTTCATCCTTACAGGCATTTTTTGCATTCTTTTGGATCATAATATATTCTAGAAGTCTGACTAAAATACAACAAGGGGCTACATAGTGTGCTATTGAGTGTGCTATTTTCTTTTTGTTGTTGTTTTTTGTTTTGTTTTCTTTTGTTCTGTTTTGTTTTTGTTTTCCTAGACAGAGTTTCTCTGTGTAGCCCTGGATGTCATGGACTCGCTTTGTAGACCAGGCTGGCTTTGAGCCCACAGTGATCCACCTGCCTTGTCTTCCCAAATGCTGGGATTAAAGGCGTGCGCCACCGAGCTGTTTTCATTAAATAAGTCTATCGGCTTTTCTTATTGTAGTAAATGGTTAAAGTGGTCATGTCTTTTTTTTTTTTTCTATGATACTGATATTCTTGGCATGGGACTCATTTGGTAAGAACCTAGCCTAATGTAGGACATTGTTTCAGAAAAGGAAAATGTCTTTCCAAAACTGAAGGAAAACTCAGCTCATGGGATCTTGTCTTTTCCTTCTGCAGGCTGCTGGGCTTCACCCAACTGCTGAGCAGATTGAGATGTTCGCCTACCATCTCCCTGAGACCACGCTGTCCAATCTCATTGTAACTGGAAGCTCTTTTCAATTTTCCTTCTTAAACTGCTAACAAGCCATGTCAGTACTGGCTACTGCATAGGCAAGAGTGGATGCTCTGCCCCTGTGCAGTTGCCACACACGAAGTTTTTATGGCTGATGAAAACTTCCAAAATCTGGGGGTTTTGGGTGTGTGGGTGCACAGCTGTCCTTAGAGTTGGAGGCCAGCCCAGGGGGCATAGTGAGCCTCTGTCTCTAAAGAAAATTCAGGTTAGGAAAGCAGTAGGAGGGGCTGGAGAGATGGCTTAGAGGTTAAGAGCACTGACTGCTCTTCCAGACGTCCTGAGTTCAATTCCCAGCAACCACATGGTGGCTCACAGCCATCTATAATGTGATCTGATGCTCTCTAGTGGCCTGCAGCTGTACATGCAGGCAGAGCGCTGTATACATAAATATAAATAAGGACGGTGTGGGAGAAACGCCTTAGCTTTAGAGAGCAGTAAGTGACGCGCACCTCTCCTGAGGTCGGCTGGGGATTGTGACTTGAGTTCTTTACCCATACCCAGTAGGATAGCACATCCAGGCAGCCCAGTAATTTCATGTATATTTTTCCCCCAGGATATTTTTGTAGACTTTGCACAAGTTGATGGGCAGTATTTTGTCTGCAATATGGATGATTTTAAGTTCTCTGCAGAGTTGATCCAGCATATTCCGCTAAGTCTCCGGGTGAGGTATGTGTTCTGCACAGCCCCCATCAATAAGAAGCAGCCTTTTGTCTGCTCGTCATTGCTACAGGTATGTCATTGTTACAACTCTGTGTCATTTTGAGTACTTTCAGATTGATCCGTTTTTCTCCAGACAGTATTTTGTCCATTAAAAGAAAGCACTTTCAAGATACCCTAGATATGGGAAACCTAGACATAAAGTGACGTGCTGCTCTCTGAGGATAGCTTTGCCTGGTGTTTGGGTCTGCACGGTGGCCACTGTAAGCTACCATCACTGTAATTGAGTAGGTGTTGGAAGGGATGAGGGTTTGGTGGTGGCTGCCAGGGTTGTGGGGTATCTTTTGAGGAGCACGGGATTCTGGGAGGAAGGGCAGCAGAGCTGAGCTGTAGGTAGGTGGCCCTTACATCCCAGGGTGTTGTCTCATGCCACTGAACTCAGGGTTCTTCTCTGCTCTTGCCATTTCTACCGTAGGCCTTCGCATTCTGTGTATCAGCTCTACTTCAATTAAATTTATTTCTGAATTTGCCTTTTAAGTCATTGTAAAATTATGTAAATGATAAACAAATACTTGCTATGTCAAATTAGCACATTAAGATAGGCTAAAATTGTCTGCCACCCCGAGCCTCAGGCCTCTGGAATACCTGCCGTAAGAGTTGTTCCATATGGCATCCACATGTGCCTCTAGGAATTTCTGTAAATGTTATAGTGAATTATTCTGCAACTCTCCTTTTCCTTTTCCCTTACCAGTATGTTTGAGAGTCTGTGTTTAGGTCTTTTCCTGCAAGTATGTCATTGGTGGGAAAGCTAGGATAAAGGGGAGGTTTGAGAGAAGTCTTTAGGTACTGAGTGCTCACGTGACCGGAACTGGTTCCTGTGGCCTTGGTCCTGTTGGCACCTCAGGCAACAATTTCAATGAAGCAGGAGCCTCTGCCTGGAGGGAGGGTCTTGGAAGAGTGCAAGCCAGCAGTTGCTTAGGACTTGTGTGAAATCTACAGAGTGTTGGTTGTTTTGTTTTGTTTTGTTTTGTTGAGACAGGGTTTCTCTGTGTAGCCTTGGCTATCCTGGACTAGCTTTGTAGACCAGGCTGGCCTCGAACTCACAGCAATCCACCTGCCTCTGCCTCTGGAGTGCTGGGATTAAAGGCGTGCGCCACCACGCCCAGCTACAGAATGTTCTTATTCTGCTGCCTCACCATCCGGAGCTGTAAGGAGCTGTGAGGAGCTGTCTTGCTGATGGCCTCTGGGGCCACTTGGGACAGTGGTTTTGGGAAAGCAGCTGAATTCTGGGGACCAAACTCAGGTTTGACTTAACAGCAAGAGCCCTTCCCCAGGGAGTCAGTCTAATGACCCCATTTTAATTTTAAACATTTTAATCTGAACATGGTGGCACACTCCCATGGCTCCGGTGCTTGGAATGTAGATGCAAGAGAATCCAAGGCCTCTCTTGGTTAGATAGAAACTTTAAGGCTAGCCTGGCATATATAAGACCTTGTCAAATAAATAAATATGTATACTTTTTTTTTTAAACCTAAGAAAGTATAAAGCAGAAAAGGAGCCAGCCTATTTTTTGAAACAACCACAGTTACAGGTTACCCTTGCTTTTTCTCTATGACTATAGACCTAAGAGTGTTCTGGCTGTTTACCAAGATTTCTTCTTTGCTTTCAGTTCGCCAGGCAGTACAGCAGGAATGAGCCCCTGACCTTTGCATGGTTACGCCGGTACATCAAGTGGCCTTTGCTTCCACCTAAGAATATTAAAGACCTCATGGACCTTGAGGCCGTCCATGACGTCTTCGATCTTTACCTGTGGCTAAGGTACCAAACCTTTTCTACACAATTTTCTGACTCATGGAGCAAATTACAGGTTTCCTGAGTGGGTTTCTGCTCTTTCAAGTTAGAAAGATACTTGAAGGATACTCTGTATTATATTTTCCATAAGGGTGCTTGAGTTTGGTTTATACTCATTCCTGAAAAGATTTCAAAGTCTCTAAGATCGCCTAATGAGGGCATTGACTACCCTTGCTAGTGAGAGCGTGGTCCTTGATCCGAGGCTTTGGTGTGCCTTGGGAAATGGTAAGGAGTAAAGAACTTTAGCTCCATTCAGATTTAAATTCTGCCTCTCTCTCTCTCTCTCTCTCTCTCTCTCTCTCTCTCTCTCTCTCTCTCTTTGTGGAATTGGTCCTTTCCTCCATTATTTTATGTGGGCCTGCGCTCTAAGTCAGGCTTGTGACGTAATCATCTTTAGCTTCTAAGCCGTCTCAACAGCCTAGACCCTGCATTTCAGCAAGAATTGATGTCTGAGAAGCCTTGCTCCAGAGCAGAGCTGCGCAGAGAAACAGCCCCCGTAATGGAGTGTGTTAGAATCCCTGATGTGGCTGGTGCAGTGGCACAGGCCTGTAATCGGGGAGGCCACACTTGGGGAGGCAGAGGCAGGCAGATCCTTTGTGAGTTCCAGGACAGCAGGGCTCCATGGAGGAACCAAAAAAAAAAAATCCCTTGAAGTGGGGTCTGGACAGTCTCAGGAGTGGGCAGAAATAAAGACTGCACAAAGCATTGAATTAATAGAAAAAGGGTGTGAACAGCTGTTGTCAGGGTATGCAAGGGTTCTTACACTTGGCTTAGCGCTATTGCTCTAATGCTCTTGGTTCTTTTCCCAGCTACCGATTTCTGGATATGTTTCCAGACTCCGGCCTTGTTCGAACTCTCCAGAAAGAACTGGATGCCATTATCCAAGATGGTGTGCACAACATCACCAAACTGATTAAGATTTCTGAGTCACACAAGCTTTTGAATCTGGAGGGCTTACCACCAGGGGACCAGTCACGTTTGTTAGGAACCGCTAAGAGCCCGGCAAGAAGGACACGTGGCATCAAAAGTGTAGGAGGTAAAGCTGCAGAGCCGCCCAGCCCCGGGGCCAAGGAGCTGCCCCTTTCCTCTCGCCTGGTGCGGCAAGGACTCCTCACTGCAGACATGCTGAAGCAGCTCCAGAAGGAATGGCTGGCCCAGCACCCAGAGCAGAGCAAAGAGAAAGCAGGGACGCGAAGAAAAAAGAAAGACCCCAACTTTGATTAGGCTTTTTTGCTTCTTTGTTTTTGTTTTGCTTAATACAAAACCAATAATGTAGCTGCCTGAGAACTCAGAGTCTGTCTCGGAAGTAACTAACCACCTGTGGTGAGGTATGGCCCGGCGGGCAGGGGGGTCCAGGTGGCACTGATGAAGGAGGAGTGGAATGGAGTCATTTAACTTGGTCAGGAACCATGAGGTAGCCATGCTCCTGTGGAGAGAAACAGGAAGGCTCAGTCGGGTAATGAGGTAATGGCCCAGGAACACACTGTCTTATAAATTTTCATGACAGTATTCTAACTGGGCTGGCAGTGTCATATCTTCCCAAGTATGTTCTTGACCAGTGATGATAACGATCTTCTTGTTATCGGATCGTCACTGGTGGAACTCTACCCAGGGGCCTCATCCCCTAACAGACATGAGTGACAAAACCATGAGGCTGACCGCTCATTTCAGGATGGTAACTAAGCGCTGCCTACAGTCCTTCTTGCTTCAGTATGGCCATGTAAGTGATCTCTAGTTGTCTGGGATTTACTCCTGCTGTTTCAGCGGCTTGGGGTGGATTTTGAGGGGTCAGGGGATGAAGATGGGAACAATGCATTTCTGGGGAAGTTTTGCCAGATAGCGGATAACCGGAAGGGCATAGGCTTTGTAGCTGATTGCTTCCATCAACCCTGTGGGGACTGGGATTGGAGAGAGCTGTCTGGTTCCTAACGCCATAGAGAGTGTTTCTGGCTGCCAGCCCACCCCCTGGCCTGGACCAGCTTGAAGATCTGAAGCACTAAGCCCGTTGCCATGAGGCAGGCTTGGAGTGTGGTCATGCGGAGGGGTTGGAGAGCTTCAGTAGTGGAGCCGTCATGTGGCAGGCCATCTGGCTGTGCTCCCAGTCAAGGTCAGCATCTGACTGTTGGGGATCACACTGGTCCTAACATTCCTCCTCTTTTTCCCCGTCACTATCTGAACCCAGAAGCCGGAAAGGTGGGTAGGATTCTCTCGTGCCTCTCTGCTCACTCCCCCTGCCCTCAGACTGATGCGTGGATTGTAGTCTAGGTCCCTTTCAACAATGCCCTGTTATGCTGGCCTAGAGCATGTGGGAGATGTGGAGGGTCACTTGGGAGGGATGGATTGGTGGATCTGGCAGCAAGGGGGCCTGGTCCTCCTGCAGCTGCACCCCCAGTGGCAGCTGCTAACTGCTGCAGCTTCTCATGTTTTTGTTGCCAGTATGACATCAGCCTACAGGGTCCCGATCTCATGGTTTTTACTGAACTCACTAAGGATCTTCGCTTCAGCCTGGTCGAGACCAAAGTTCTTAATTTCTTGTTCCTCAGCATGTGCCTGGAGTTTCTGTTTGGCCTTACCAGCTGCCCCCTGAGGTGTTGGTATTGTTCCCCCACAGTGACCCCAGCTAAAGTGCTTCCTTGAGCTGTAACTACCCCCAGTGCAAATGCTGACGATTGCAGGAAAAGGCCATGCTCCGGATTATTTACTCCTGCCAGGCTGAGGATGCAGGCAAAGGGAGCGTACTCCTTGTGCCTGGCTAGCCCTTTCAGAGCAGGCTGAAGGCTGTCAACCTTTGCCCTCACTCCAGAGTCCAAACCAAGGGATGAAGCATAATACGGTTGCCTTCACAATGTAAAGTATGAGCGAGCACCATTTTGACAATGAGTAGCCCCAAGAAGCACGCCTGGGCCCCTGAGCTGGTAATAATGTCGTCAGCACCGTGCCCAGCTTCCAGATTAATGCTGTGGTGGATAAGCAGGAACTTAAGGGTGAAACTAGCCCACATTATTCCAAAGACGGTGATCATGAGTCCTGTGGCCTCCCAACCAGCAGGATATTGTGGCAACCCCTGCTCGGCATGAATAGTGATTTGATGTAAAACCTTCTCCAAACATGCTTTTTCACCAACAAGTTTGGGAAGGAAGAAAGAAATTGGCCTGTGCGTCACGGCTCAAGATTATTGCTAGTGTACAGAGGGCCTGCTTTGTTCCCCGTCCCCATCCAGCTGAAGGAAAGAACTCATGAATGTCATGGTTCTTCTCCTCAAGTGCTTTCACCACGAGACTGTTGGCCTCCAAGTACCGATGGGCAGCACGACCCTCAAAAACCTGCCAGTTGCCCTCATAAGCATGATGTAGACATAACATTAACAGGTCCTGCTGTCCAGCAGGTCACCAAGGTCAGTGCCTGCTTCCATAGCATGGATGATCTGAGTGCAAAGCCCATTGGGCTCAGCAGCCACCAGAGCATGAATCTTTGAGCTGCACATGAAGGATTCAACTGGTTGTGACCCAAGGTTCAAGATGCCATATAAGTCAGTGTCCCCACTGTCATCGATGTAGGAACGGTGTGTGTATGCTGATGGTGATGGGCCTGTGATGACCAGCCCGAGCTCCATAGTGATGCTAGATACGTTGTTCTGGGGATGTGGCAGGAGTTGGTGTTGCAGTGTTAAGTGTAATAATAATGTGGCAGCTGATAGAAGAATTAATCTTCTCTGATTAGGTTTTTTAATTTTGCAAATAAAATCAATTTTAAATCCTTATGCACATGACATTCACTGCCTGTGGTAGGATTGTGGCCATCTTGCACTTTATTTTTTTCCTCACAAAAAAGCGAATTCCCAAGCTGGGCGTGGTGATGCACGCCTGTAATCCCAGCACTTGGGAGGCAGAAGCAGGAGGATCACTGTGAGTTCGAGGCCAGCGTGGTCTACAAAGGGAGTCCAGGAAAAAACAAAAAAGTAAATTCCTAAAGCTAACAAAACTACTTAATTCCAACTGTTAAAATAGAGTGCGTTTGAGGTTTCGCTGAAGTTTTTCTAGTGGCCTTTTGTTGACTAGCCAGGACACTCTGTATGGCATCACACCAGTTTGGGGAGTTGTTAGGCCTGTTGAGGATGTCACGGGTGGAATTCTTTGGCACACACTGCTGTCTTGTTAACACCCACTACCAGAGATTGTTCTAGAAGCTGGAAATAAACACCGATCAAGATGGAGTACAGCTAAACAGGGCAAGGGCATTTGTCTCTCTAATGCCCCACTGTGGCCACGTGTCTAGGCTAGTCTGATTCTGTGACATGGGCACACACACACTGAGAAATAAGTGATAGGACAGTCAGCTCCGTTAAAGCCAGTCTGTTGTATAGTGGCCTCCATTCGCCCTGGTTAGAAATGTAGTTAAAGGAAATGACAGTGCCAGCTTTGGTGTTACACAGATGTGGTTGAGCCGTTTTCAGCACTGCAATTGTGAACGAGCAGGCAGTCTTGCTCAGAATTGCTGGAAGCCTAAGTGACATAGGCTGTTGAGTCACAACCTGTCTACCTCAAGTGTTCCCTAAATGAGCCTGAAGGTTTGGGCCATTTGGGCTGAGAATGGACCTCTCAGGTCACACTGAGAAATAAGCCAGTTTCCTGAGCATGTGGTGGGTTGAATCTGACCCCAGAGCAGAGGCTTGGGGAACAGCCAGACACGCTGCGGTAGCTGCCATAGTTGCATCTCAGCTTTTAGGTGATCCTGAGCCGGCGGCATTTCATTTTCCTGAGATGGCAGGCTTCATCTTGGGCCTCTGACCTGTTCCTTGCCCCTGAGTAAAAGACTGAGGTGCCTGGGAAATGGGGTTCTTCCCGTACCCTGCCTGGACAACTCCAGCTTCTAGAATTTGCTGTAGGACTTAAAATGTGCAGTGCTTCTTGTCCCTGTGGTCTCACAAAATTCCCATGGACGGAAGCAGACAGTGAGGCTTTTACAAGCAGCAAGTTAAATTTCTCCAAGCTTTTGACGGGCGGTGGAAGACAGGAGGGCTCTGGTTTAGCAGAAGAGACTGGAGATGTTTGATAGGAAAGGACACAGATGGAAACTGATCTGCAGTGGCCCAGGGCTGGTCGTAGATAGCATAAATTGTCACCGTGAGAGTAGCTTGGTCTTTTAAAAAATATTTATTTATTATGTATACAGTGTTCTGCTTGCATGTACACCTGCACACCAGACGAGGGCACCAGATCTCATTATAGATGGTTGTGAGCCACCGTGTGGTTGCTGGGAATTGAACTCAGGACCTTTGGAAGAGCAGACAGTGCTCTTCACCTCTGAGCCATCCTTCTAGCCCCGAGAGCAGCTTGGTCTTAAGGTATGACATGTCACCTTTTTTTATGGGCTTGTGGTAATTCCCATGTGCACATCTCAACCTAATTGTGATTGTACACTTTCTAAAAACACAGCTGCTTCCATTTTCCTGTTTAGTTTTCTTCTGTTTGGTTTGGTTGTTGGTTTTTGTTTTTGTTTGTTTTTTCTACAACAGGGTTTCTCTGTGTAGCCTTGGCAGTCCTGGACTCGCTTTATAGACCAGGCTGACCTTGAACTCAGCAATCTGCCTGCCTCTGCCTCCCAAGGGCTGGGATTAAAAGCGTACACTACAATGCCCGGCTCCCATGTAGTTTTTAAATGGGCTTTGAAGTACCTGCCTTAGAGCCCTTTGTGGATTATTGTGGGTTCTTCTGAGCATCAGCATGAGCTGTGGACTGAGGATACTGACCTCAGCTCTGTCACTACAGACCTGGGGGACTTAAGGAAATGTGGTTGGTGCCTATCTGCTGCCACTGATAACCTGTGACTTAGCACTTTGCATATTATATCTGTGAGTGAGTCCACATCGACAGCTTGGCACTCGGCCTTTAGAAAGATAACTTCCTGTGAAAAGTAGATGCCCAGGACTGTCAGCACAATTCGTCAGACTCTTGCCCGAACCCAGTTGTCATAATGTAGTCACTCTGTATTTAGATTTAAAAAAATACATTCAGAGTCAGGTGTGGAGGTACACACCTCCCCAACCCCACCCGCACCCCCTACCCCTGCCAGACAGGGCTTCTCTTGTGTAGTTATGGCTGTCCTAGATTTACTTTGCAGACCAGGCTGGCCACCATGCCTGGCCCCTATCTTTAATCCCAGCACTCTATAGGCAGAGGCAGGCAGATCTCTTGAGTTGAGGCCAGCCTGGTCTAAATACCAATTCCAGGGTAGCCAAGGCTACATAGTGAGAGTGTGTCTCAAAACCAGAAACAAACATACGTAGGATATAGTGGAATGGTGCGGCTTGCTGAGAGACAAACACGTGTTATGCTGAGATTTTCCTATTTGAAAGCTTTAGAAACCTGAGAGCGTGTTGTTTTTGTTTTTCCTTGAGACGGGGTTTCTCTGTGTAACCCTGGCTGTCTTAAAACTCATTCTGTAGACCAGGCTGGCCTCGAACTCAGAGGTCTGCCTACCTCTGCCGTCCCAGCATTTTTGATCGTACCTATAACCCTGTAATGGAACTGGTGCCTTCTCGTGGTTATGATTATGTTTTAATGAGTGGATGGAAAGGCTGCATACATCTTCTTTTCTTCAGGGACCAAATGGGATGAGATGAAATAGGAATTTTAGGAGGGGCCCTTCACCTTGAGAAGACTCCAGTCTGGTGATGACTTTAGTGTGCTGAGGAGACTCTGCTGTCTGCTGTGCATTCTCTAGTTGGCCTTCATTGTCAGAGGGACCCCCAGAGCGCTTATGAATCTATAGCCTTTAGAAGGAAATGCAAACATGAGAACCCAGGCCACGTGCACTTTCCGATGCTCTCTGCGGCTGGGGCTGCCTGTCCAGACAAGTCCCTAGGTTTCCCTGTGCTATGGTGCTACACTGCCTGTGTTTGAATTTCTATTCCACAAGCTACCAGTAGGGCTCTGGGCTCTGGGCTCTGTTCCTGTCTATAAAATACAAAGTGTGGTTTCTGTGGGGATTAATACAGCAAAGCACCTTGTAAGCTCCATGCGTTTTCTAAGTAAATAGCAAGGGTTTACTGGGCTGTCTGGACCTCCTGACAGGCTGAGTACCTAAAGGATGCCTCTTTGGGCTTAGCTGAGGCTATGTGGATTAAAGCAAAGCTCTGTGGAAATGGACGTGTGTGTATAGAGAGCTCTTCCTGTGTTGAGGTGCTGGGTCAGATAGACGATAAGATAGGTATTAGCTGTTACAACAGTGACAACACTCACGTGTGTCCTTAAGCAAAGTCCATGACAAGACCCAGACATTCTAGACGAGCTACATAGTGACTGGAGACTGGCAGGGACCTTTGGTTGTGGTTGATGTCCTTTTGCCCACTGCCCATCGTAGTCTCATGTGCCAGCCTGAAGTGGATGACCCCAGCTGGTGCACAGGCACTTCAGAGGGAGTAAGTTAACAGCAGCGTTCCCAGGCAGGCAGCCTGCCCAGGATGTTGTCTGAGACCATTTCTGAGTACCGGCAGTGCTGTGGGTTTTTTTGGGACTGAGTTGAAACTGAAGGTTAACCTTTTGTTTGCTTGTGCGATAAGCAAGGGAGATAAAAGTCAGAGTTTGGGGGTAAACAGACTGAAAGGGCCGAGGTTTCTCCACCAGGGAAGCTGTTATGTCATTCTGTGGAAAGTATGTAATCATCTAATCAAGACTGGCCTAAACCAGACAAGACTGGCCTAAGCTAGACTTCCGGTGGTTTCTGAAGAGGCAGCTGTAGAAGGCCGCGCCCAGGCAATGGTCAGTCATTGCTTTGATTGGTAAGATTATGCAGCAGAAGAGCAGACAAAGCTGAGGCCATGAGCTGACTGAGCTGACCAGGATGGCACGGCCTATTCAGAGACCAGGTGGAAAGTGGAAGTCAAGAGACACCGGGGTGGCCCTAGCCATCTAGACAGCGGTTAATTTTATAGCTCATTTTCTTCATGCCCGGGAGAGTAGAGTCTGGAATTTGTTCGTGTCTCGGAGAGTAGAGTCAGGAATTTGTTTTTCAAGAAACCCCTTTCCCAACTGACGAGATGAGCACTGGGTGGTGGAGTCACAGCTTCATGTACGGGTCACGAGCAGTGGATCTAACTGCTGGGGTTGCTTCCTGGCTGAAACATTTATAGCCATGATTCCAAGTGAGTCACTTAGCCTTTCAGGGCCAGCTTTCTCATCTATAAGATGAGATTCATAGCTGGGTGTGGTGCTACCCACCTTTAATCCCAGCACTCAAAACGCAGAGGCAGGCAGATCTCTGTGAGTTCGAGGCCAGCCTGGTCTACAAAGTGAGTCCAGGACAGCCAAGGCTACACAGAGAAACCCTGTCTTGAAAAACCAAAAAAAAAAAAAAAAGGGATTCAAAAAGTCCCCATCCATGGTCATGGCTGTTAATGCTAGTTTCACTGAATTCAACTGGGAAGAGTGCAAAGGTTGACAAGAAAACCAGGCAACTGGATTGACAGCATACCCGTACCACCTAGCACTTCTAGCAAGGCCTGATGGCTTCCATTATTTCTTAATACCAACCCCCTCTCCTGTGCCCCCCCACCACACCCTGCCACAAACACACACTCCTTGTGAAATAAAGGCTGTCTGGCTTATCACTGTTGAATATTGAATGCTTTTTTTGTTTGTTTGTTTTTTGTTTTTGTTTTTTGTTTTTCGAGACAGGGTTTCTCTATGTAGCCTTGGCTGTCCTGGACTCACTTTGTACACCAGGCTGGCCTTGAACTCACAGCGATCCGCCTGCCTCTGCCTCCCGAGTGCTGGGATTAAAGGCGTGTGCCACCACGCCCAGCCCTTGAATGCTTTTTTTTTCTTCCTTTTTCCTTTCTTTCTTTTTTTGTTTTGTTTTGTTTTTGTTTTTTGAGACAGGGTTTGTAAAGAATCAGAACTTGTAAAAGCACACCTGATTATTCACATGTTTGAAATCACATAAAATAGGGCACCAAGAGAAATGTGGGGTTTTATTTTATTATTTTGAGATGGAGTCTCATTATATGGCTCACACAGGTCTCAGATTTCTCCTGTTTCAGCTTCCCAATTATCTGGAATTACAAGGCCCTGGCTGTCCTGGACTTGCTTTGTAGACCAGGCTGGCCTCAAATTCAGTGATACATCTGCCTCTGCCTCCTGGTTGCTGAGATTAAAGGCGTGCATCACCATGCCCAGCTTTTTTCTTATTTATTTATTTTTGATTGGCTTTCACTAACCAAGCTAAGGTAGAAGAATTGTCTCAGCAGTTTTGAAATTGCAGGACCAGGACACTGCTTAACCTTAGTTAAGGTGATGCCTTAGGGGGCTGGAGAGATGGCTCAGATGTTAAGAGCACTGATTGCTCTTCCAGAGGTCCAGAGTTCAATTCCCAGAAACTACATGGTGGCTCACAACCATCTATAACGTGATTTGATGCCCTCTTCTGGCCTGCAGGCAGAGCACTGTATAGTAAAAAAAATAAATTAAAAAAAAAAAAAAAAAAGATGATGCCTCAGAAGCAGGGCAGTGGTGACACATGCCTTTAATCCCAGCATTCAAGAGACAACTGCAGGCAGATCTCTGAGTTCGAGGCCAGCTTGGTGTACAGATTGAGTTCTAAGACAGCCAAGGCTATACAGAAAAACTCTGCTTGAGAAACAAAACCGACAAAAACCAAAACAAAATGATGGTGCCTAGAGGGTCTGGGAGTCTACAGTTCTGTTGGCTGGCTGGGGAGGGCAACCCTGGAACTGAGATTTACTGCTTAAAGTTGGCTTTGTTTTGCCCCTCAACTTCTCACAAGATTTTCCTCGGCTGAGTCGGCTTGGAGCACAGACCCGAGCACGTTGCTTAGCAACAAGATTTTGTGGTCCCCAGCCTCCCCTTCGTCTGGCCTATAGCTCCCACCAGAGCCTCCTGTTAGACAATTGAGTGTGTGGCAGAGGGAGGGACCAGCGACGGGCGAAGTTTAATCATTGAACCGAGGCAGCTGGAAGTATTTAGTTCCAGCACCCCGCTCCCAGCCTGAACTAGAAGTGTACGGCACTTGGAAGAAGGACAGCAGCAACTGGTCGGGAAATCTCTGCCTGTGTCGGAAATAACCAAACTCAGCGAACATGTTTGCGGTACATTTGATGGCGTTCTACTTCGCCAAGCTGAAGGAGGATCAGATCAAGAAGGTATGGCCTCTCGAAGCTGAAGTGTCCGGCCCAGTCCACACTGACAGCTGCAAATGATTCCCTCTCAACATCAAAAGGGATTATGGCGCTGGGGCCGGGGGGCGGTCCGGTAGCTCTAATGGTAGAGTGCTTGCCTAGCTTGTGTGAGGTCCTGGGTTCCAGCCCCAGCATGGAAAGAAAAAAGTATTTAAGAGACTTGATTAGAAAAGATACTGGAAGCCAATACCTCGAACGTCTCAGAGAGGAAAGGTAGCGAGTCTCCTGCATTCCTTACTGTCCCAAGTCCTGGCTTTCAGTCAGAGCCTCTTGGCAAATACGGGCTATCAAAGTCTTTAGAAGGCTCAAGGAACTTTGTGCCAATTCAGGGCCATTTAGGAGTGAGGCCACAATGAAGGCGAGTCGTTTGTAAAGAATCAGAACTTGTAAAAGCACACCTGATTATTCACGTGTTTGAAATCACATAAAATGGGGCACCAAGAGAAATGTGGGGTTCATGTTATTATTTTGAGGTAGGGTCTCATTGTGTGGCTCACACAGGTCTCAGACTTCTGCTGCCTCAGCTTCCTGATTACCTGGAGCTACAAGCCATTAGGCATGGCTGGGATGTAACTTTTAACACAGTTGTAATTTTTGAGTATGTGCTGTTGGCCAGTGATGTCCTATTAATGGTGTGGGGTTTTTGGCTGCTTTGCTCGGGCACTCATCTCCAAAATCAAGATGGGCTGTAGCTGACTGATGAGATCGGCATTCTCTCATGACAGCTAAAACGAGCCCAGCCTGCTTCCCTGGCTGCTGGCAACTGCAAGGAGGAGGCATGCGATATCTCAATTGATGACAGCAGTCCTCTGGGCAGCCAGACTCCACCAAGGTCACCCAGGACAGTCAAAGTGAAATAAGGATCAAGCTGAAATTGACAGATGCCTCTTCTAGTCTTCAAAATGCTTTTCAAAATAGAGAGAGGAAGTGTGGCCCCTTGTAGCCCTCCTGTGCTGGTGCCCCACCCCCGCCCCCCAGCAGCTGCAGAACCCCATCCTCTGTAACAATTGGTGTAGTCTGTCCTGTGTTGCGCAGCTTCTCAGAGCCTCCTTTGACTGCTTGAGGGGGTGTAAAATGCAGCCCTGTTTCAGAACTCACTTTCTGTTTTGACCTGCCAGGCAGAGACATTACCCCTAAGGGTACTCTTTGAGGCTGGGACCTTTAGTTTGTAAAGCCACTTTATTCCCTTGACTCCTTTTAGTGGCTAGCCTTTTGTTCTAGCCTGGGCTAAAGCTGGAGCATGTTCATCCACCACCTCGTGTACAGGCTTCACTGATGCATTCTGGGTCTCCTGGGAGAAGGGTCAGCCTTGTTCGATACCTGGGTTCAGTTTCTCTCCCACCATGGGCAGCAAGAAAGCCAGGGATCCCTAGAAGCCGCCCTAAGCAAGGGCCCAAGCAGGTGCCTTGCGTTTGTGGGCAGACTGGCTTGTAGGTGGTCCGAGTCACAGCTTGGAGGACGTTCCTCCCTAAGTCAGAATCAGTTTGTCAAAAGGCAAAGTACATGGTCTGAGTGGTAACTCTCTCTCAGTGGTTCCTGCCTGACAGTTTGCACACCTCCTGCCTTTAGAGCTGTCAAAGTCCTGGGACGTGCTTCCCTGCAGAGATTAGTCCTCAGACCCTTGCACCATGTTTGAAAACCTCCGTATGACATGACTAAAAGAAGGTCACTGCCTGACATTCACTTCCAGTTCAACATATTGACATATTTGACCTATTGATAATGCTGGGTTGGACATTGACCCACAGATGGTTCATTCATAAGAACAGGACAGACTGGGTTTTCAGTGTGTGTGTGTGTGTGTGTGTGTGTGTGTGTGTGTGTGTGTGTGTGTGTATTTACAGTTGAGTAAGTCAACATTGCAAAAATGTGGGGATGTTAACTTGAATCTTAATTTCCATCAAATCCCACGCCTTACATGTACATTGTAGGCAGCCTTGCATTTTGTTTTGTTTTGTTTTGTTTTGTTTCAAGACATGGTTTCTTTGTGTAGCTCTGGCTGTCCTGGACTCATTTTGTAGACCAGGCTCGAATTCACAAAGATCCGTCTGCCCCTGCTTCCTGAGTGCTGGGATTAAGACGTGCGCCACCGTGCCCGGCTCATGGTGTGTGCTGTCACAGCTAAATTGGCAGGCATTGTGGGTCAGCTCTGATTGTCTCCTGTCACATCTCTCCGTTATCTTCATGGTCACCTTTCAATGTCTTCCTCAGAGTCCAGTAAATACACGTGCCCCATGGCATTCCACTTTCCCTCTCGTTGGTTATTTGGAAACTTTTGAAAGCATTCTTTCCAACAATTAAAGTATTACTATATTAAAAAAAATAATCTGAGCGGGGTGACTCAAGCCTTTAATCCCAGCACTTGGGAGGCAGAGACAGGCAGATCACTGTGAATTCCAGGCCAGCCTGATCTACAAAGTGAGTCTAGGACAGCCAAGGCTACACAGAGAAACCCTGTCTCAAAATAAACAAAACAAAATAATAATAATATTGAGGTTCTCCCCTGAAACTGCTTCCTGATTTAATCCAGCATACAAACCAAATTCCCTCAATGGAAAAAAAAAAGTCCCTACAATGAACAGTGGCATATATTTATTATCCTCCCTTTTGGGAGTAATTTTCTGAGAATAAATTTTCAGAAGTGAAATCAGTAGGTCAAAGTGTGGAACCTGTTTATGATTCGATTCATAGTATGAGACCTTTGGACTGAGTGATCTTTCCGGCCCCTTCAGGCTCCTTCCTTCTGTAACTGGGCAGACTGGAGAGTCAAGGCTTGTCACTGCTCTCTCTGAAGCTGGTTGACTCTCCTAGTCCCATTTGGTAGGCAGCCTCTGAGGAAGTGGGCTTGGGCGGCTGCCACTCGTGCCCTTGTGTGAGGTTTGCGTCCTGTTTACAGGTGCCCCAAATTATCTGTCTGGATTGAAAACGGTGCTTCTTCTTTTTTGTCCCAATTTATGTCTCACCATCCCTCCTTGCTGCTGTTTTAGGAAGATACAAAGAATAAATAAAACAAACAAACACTGCTAAGTTGACATTCTTCTGTGACTCATGCTCACTGAAAGAGCAACGGTGACCCAAGATGCTAAGTGAGCCTTGGATGGCGGCTTGTCTGTCACCCCCTCCCCCGTGACTTACACAGGATGACAGTCTGTGGGTGTCTGGAGAGATTCCTTTATTTCTTTTATTTATTTTAATTAATTTATTCATATTACATCTAAATTGTTATCCCATCCCTTGTATCCTCCCATTCCTCCCTCTCTCCCGCTTAGGGGAATAAGGTGGAGAGATTCTTTATGGTCAGGCTGAGCAGTAGGTTCAGGGCTCTGTCTGGGGGCTTTGGCAGGACAGTAAAGGATCCAGTCGAGGCCCCACACAGGGCTTCCACCCTTCCTCTGCCCCAGTTACTTGGGTCATGGCCTTCCTACCCAGTTTTCTCCATTTGTGCAAGTTTGTGCCAACTGATGAGTCATCAACAGCAGAGCAGGAAGTCCTAATGAGGTATGACCTGGTTACATCCTATCTTCTCAAATAAGCTGAAAGCTCAATTGTCCTCTTTTTGTTGGTGGGCCTTGATAGTTTTCTGGCCACTCTCTATACTGCTTACACCGCCCCCTCTCCAGGCCCCAGAGTCATGGGGCCATTTCGCCATCTTGGGCCTATTGATTGGCTCCTTCTGTCCTCTGATGCCTGGCTAAGAAAGACTGGCACTTGTGTTCAGAACAAAGGTGATGTAAAGCCTGTGCTTTTGGTACTCTATGGGGCTTATGGGTATGTCTACAGAGCTCAGTAATCCAGCTCAGTTACACTGTCAGGGCTCTGAGCCTTGCCTGACTAACCTTCAGCTACGAACTGAAATTTGGTATTATCTGGCTACCTTAAAGCGTCATGGAAGTTTGGTGGCATGGCACACACAAAAACACTGAAGAATGCCACGCATGCTGTCTGACATGGCTGGTGTTCTCCCTCCACGAGTGTGTCTGGAATCAGTCTCCTCAGGACCCAGATGGGAACAGGCTGGGCCCAGCAGATGTAGCAGGCTGTTTTGTCCTGCCTGTCTAATCCTGGGCCCCAGAATCCAGACTGCCATCAGCAATTGACTGAGACATCTTATTGCCACCCCTAATGTGACATGTTACCATCAAGGGGGCCGAACTCAACACCATGGTTTTTGGAACTTCCCGTACTCTGGAGCAGTGGTCCTCTGCCTTGGTTCTGGTTACCTAAACGGCATGTCACTCCCAGTGTCAATTTGACACGATTTGTTTTTGTGTCTGGGGCTCCTATAGGCCAGGCTCACCTTGAACTTCCTCCATAGCCACGGATGAGCTTTCACTCCTGACGCTCCTATCTCTCCTTCTTATGTGCTAGAATCACAGATCTGTGCCACCACGCCAGGCTTTAAAGATCAGACTTCAATCTAGTGAGCCTCTGTCTCCAAAAGTAAAACAAAACGTCATCTGGATTAGGACAGTGTCGCTAACTCACTTAAACTAAAATGGAAATTTAGAGGAAGATTTGCAGTGGCAAATCAAACTTACCTCTAAGCTTCCTGGCAGCCGATAAACAGAGAAATGTGTGTGGATGTATCTGTTGGCTGGACGAAAGCTTCCGTGGTTAGGCTGGGCACAGTGACACATACCTGCAATCCACTCAGGAGGCAGAGGCAGGAGGATTGCTAGTTTGAGGCCCGCCTGGGCAACTTAGCAAGTTCTAGGCTACCCTAGTTTACATGGCTACATAGTGAGACCCGAAGCACACACGCTCACACGTGTGCGCGCGTGCGCGCGCACACACACACACACACACACACACACACACACACACACATACACACACACAGGAAAAGAGAAAAGTGTAGGAACCTGAGGTTTGAGGAATAGCTAATCTCAGCGGAGAGACAGTGGGCAGCACATGATGAGAGCCCCCAAATTGGGAATCAGACACTTAAGCACCACCATACCCCCACCCCCATCCTGACTGAAATGGGGAACCGAGTCTCCCACTCTGCCCTACCTCGGTCTCCCATTCTCCCCAGCTGCTGATGCACCGGTAAGGAGCCTCAGGAGTGCACATGACAAAGCTGTCCCCAGAGTCAGGAGTGTAGCTTCTCAGTAGAACCGGGAGTTCACAGCCTCAGCTGGGGGGGGCAAGCCCCCGCGGCAGCCAACCCTGGCTGACCCAGCATCTGTTCCAGGTGGACAGGTTCCTGTATCACATGCGTCTCTCGGACGAGACCCTCATGGACATCATGGCCCGGTTCCAGGCGGAGATGGAGAAAGGCCTGGGGAAGGACACCAACCCCACCGCCTCAGTGAAGATGCTGCCCACGTTCGTCAGGGCCATTCCAGATGGCTCAGGTAAGTGGGGTTCAGGCTGGCAGGGACCCCCCCCTTCCCCACTTCCCATACCAGCTCCTTAGCAGATGACTGCCTATTGCTTACCACTGTTCCTTTCCAACTTCCCCACCTCTCTCTCTGCCTTAGTCCTGCTAACTGAAACAAACACACTTTTGGGGTCCACAGGCAGAGACTCTTTGTTTTTCCCTCTGCCCACAGTGTCCTCACTCATTCCATTTGCTCCCCTGCTTGCAGAGTCCCCCCCCCCCCACTCTTGCTCCTGCAAGTGCCACCCTAATTTTTCAGGTGCAGCCCAGAGATCACCCACTGCCTTTCTCTAGGAAGTGTCCCAATACTGGGGTGGGGGCTTGTTAAAACTCTTGTCATGCTTGTGGGTGACAGTCTCCAGAAGCCAGGGCTTAGCTACCATGTTCCTGTGAGCACTTACCAAATACAAGCCCCGGACACATGTGTTGAGTGAGTGGTATGCGGCCCCCTCTCCAAGGCCTCGAGATTCCGGGCTAGAAATAGTAAGTAGTGAAAGGAAGTGTGTGGTGAAGTCATACTAAACGGCAACCAAAGGAGCCTGGGCTCCGGGCCCAGGCAACACTTAGCCTCATTTCTTCATCTGTCAGGTGAGAGACGTTGACTTAGCCATATGCCCGCTGGGTATTAAACCCAGGGCCTTGGCCGCGCTGGACAAGTTCCTCTTGCTGAGCCACGCTCTCAGCCCCTGTGTGTTAGGTTTCTCTTGCTGTGCTCCTCTTGGGGGTGAGCCCAAGAACACCCAGGTAGTCCAGCAAGGCCTAGACGATGCCCCCAGCAGTCTCCACCAGGACCCGGGGTCCATGTTTGCCTGAGCATAGAAGATCAACCCATCTGTGGCAGCTCCTAAACACAGCTGCTGGAGGCTGGGGACGTTCCCACAGATGTGTAGACGAACACAGTACAGTTCTGCCATAGTTCACAAAGCCAGAACTTTGAACCGGGCCTCACTGGGCTAAACTCAAGTTGTCAGCGGGGCTGTGTTCCTTCTGGAGACTTTGGGGGGACAGTTAAAGGAAGACTGTTCTCTTGCCTTTTCCAGTGTTTAGAAGTACCCACAATCCTCCGCCTGGGCGCCTTTTCTGTCCTCAAAGCCAGCAGCGTGTTTTCAAATCTTTCTCTGACTCTGGCCCTCTGCCTCCTTTTTCCGTATCTGAAGGCCCTGTGATTACATCAGGCCCACTGAGGTAATCCACCCTAACCTCCCAATGTAAAGGTCAGTTGATGAGCTATTCTGATTCTGCCTATGATCTGCAACCTCAATTCTCCTTCGTCGTGTACCCTAACATAGGCCTGTGACCCAGCGATTAGGATGTGGGCCTCTGGGGATGAGGAGGGCCATTATTTGGTCCACCACCACAGCCTAGTGGCCCTTGGAAGGTTCTATGAGATCCCATCTAGATCTCCAATTTCAGCTCTGGCTGAAGGCCTCTCTGTCATGTGGTCCTCCCAGAACATCAGGGGGTGACTGCTGTTGCTGGGTCTGACTGGGAAACAAGAGGCTTCCCCAGTTTCAGGGTGTCAGTGTTCAGAAGCTTCGAGTTGTTGAAGGGACAAAGACTGAAGCTTGGGGCACACTTAGGGGACCTTGGATTGGATTGGCAGGATTTTGGTGCCAATGTTTGGATCACAGTAACTCGGCTAGCTGTGTGAGAGGCTCAGAGACAGGGATGGGGGAGACACTGCATCCCTTCCTGTAAGGTGGGTGGGTGCTTGTGGGTAGTGTGTTACCTAGGGCAGTTGTTCTCAGCCTTCCGAATTCTGTGACCCTTTACTACAGTCCCTCATGTTGTGGTGACCCCCAGAAAATTGCTTTGTTGCTACTTCATATCTGTAATTTTGCTACTGTCGTGAATCATAATGTAAGGATCTTTGTTTTCCGTTGGTCTTAGGCGACACCTGTGAAAGGGTCTTTTGACTCCCCTCCCCAAAGGGGTCTGGACCCACAGATTGAGAACCGCTGATATAGAGGCTCAGAGAATTTGAAGAGGTGTAAACTACTTTGAAATCTGGGCCCTGTCTCTGACACTAGAGGAGAGTGCTGCCGGGCTGTGGTCCTTGATAGGTCACCCAGGGCCATCTGACACTTGAGTCATGAGGTGTGTGTAGGGTGGCAAGGAGCACCAGGGCTAAGTCCTCCTAACACCCTGGGTGTGGCTCCAAAGCAAGGCAAACGACCTTGGGTAGTCTGGTAGCTGTGGGCCTGCTTCAGAAACTTTAGAGATGAGACTGACAGATTCTACAACTTGCTTCTCTTCAATCCTGATGACCTCTTATTATGTGATCCGGTGCCGTGCCATTCTATAGCACCTGGGTCCCAGGACCCTGGGCAAACCGTAGGACCACTGTTCTGTGGGCAGAACATTGTAGGTTCAAATTGTAGGTTTGCAGTGGATGAGCCAAGGGGCTTTCTGCTTCTCTTGAAGACTGAGCCTTTAGGTATGCTAAACTGAACATGCGCACAGGAGCCATATGTAATGGAGCTCAAAAAAGAGCCAAGTGGGTGTGGCTTAAATACGGTCCTCAGAGGGAGAGGAGGGTGAGGGTTCTAGGCGACGTCAGGGGTAGCAATTGAGTGAGCGCTAAGGGCAGATACAGGCACGGGATGGAGTGTCTTTAGGTGCTGGTGTTTGGTTTTCAGTCGCTAGCCTTGTGGTTTGAGTTTGGCCCTCATCGCTTTAGAAAAATGAGAGAATTTCTGGAAGCACTGGATTCGGCTGAACTGTGTACCCAGATGCCCACAAGAAACCCTGCCTCAGGCGAGATGGAAGGCGGGGACCAACACCTGAGATCGTCCCCTGACCTCTCTGCACATGGGCTGTGGCACTCACGTTCTCACACACATGTTTTAAAAAAAAAATCCTTTAAATGTCGTCCCCAGTTCTCCCTAGTTCTATGAGCTGGTTTTGTAGTTTCATAATTACTAACAGAACAAAACACATAAACCAACCTCTCCTAATCCTCGTGGCTTCTGTTTCAGAGACGTTGTTTCCTGTTTCACTGTAAAATGTCTCCTTACTCTCTGTAGTCCTCCTCGCTCTGAACCTGCCTGAGGGGGTGACCTGTTGAACCTCACCGGCCTCCATAGCCCTTAGTCAGGAAGCTAAGGTGGACCATTTCTTAGGACCAAAAGCCCTGAGAGGGTTGCTTCGTGGCATCTATGTATTTGGCCTCCGGTGCCCTTAGGGGATGCTGTATTGAGAAATGGAAAAGGCAAAGGCTGGTTTTGTTTTGTTTTGTTTTGTTTTGTTTTGTTTTCCGAGACAGGGTTTCTCTGTGTAGCCTTGGCCATCCTGGACTCACTCTGTAGACCAGGCTGGCCTCGAACTCACAGTGATCTGCCTGCCTCTGCCTCCCGAGTGCTGGGATTAAAGGCGTGTGCCACCACACCCAGCTTTTTATTTATTTATTTATTTATTTATTTTTTGGTTTTTTGAGACAGGGTTTCTCTATGTAGCCTTGGCTGTCCTGGTCTCGCTTTGTAGACCAGGCTGGCCTCGAACTCACAGTGATCCGCCTGCCTCTGCCTGCCGAGTGCTGGGATTAAAGGCGCGTGCCACCACGCCCGGCAAAGGCTGTTTTCTTAATAACTGCTATGAAAGGCCCTTCTTGCCTGGTCTCTTCCTTCCTCCTCCCCCGACCAGGGTCCAGGAAGTCATTCCTCTGGGGTTAGAGTCACACCACGTGGAAAGGGTCACACCACAGGGTTTCCGTGAAATGACATCCTGAGTCACCAGTAAGCGAGGGGTGTTTACACAGCGATAAGGGTATGATGCAGGGGACAGAGGGAGGAACCGGCACTAACCAGTTCTCAGCTAGCCACCTCCCATCTCGCATCAGGGCTGGAAGCTCTCAATCCTTCCCTTCCCTTCCTTAAACTCTTTCTGTGGCTCATCCTCAGCTTCTGTGACTCAATCCCGTTCCCCCTCACCCCATCCCCCACCCCTCATCTCCCCCACTGGGATATGCCTGGCGGCCTGACTCCCGCTTCACACTTCACTTTGTCAGGAGGGCTCTCACCTCTCGTGTGCAACCCCACCCCAAGCCCCCACCCCCACCCCCACCTCAGGCAATCCCCTAGCTTCCTAAGCAGAACACTTGTCCTATCTAGCACTATACTTCTGATAGGCTCCCCAGGGTGCTCACACTCTGTCATCTTGGCCTCCCAGCACCTGGCACTGATATGGAGTAGGTGTCCGTGAGTGTTTGCATAACACAACCAACAAGAGTGCCTCTTGCTGGGGATGGTGTGGTGAGTGCGTGGGGTCTTGTGCCTGGATTCCTTGGCCCAGCCATAGACCTTAAACCACTCCCTGAGGCTCCTGTCTGTGCTACTTAGGGAGACAACCTCTAGATGCTTCCACTGAGGCAGAAGTCCAGCTGGCTGGGTCTATAAATGATTGACATCTTGGTGAGCTGGAGGCGTGCTCAGAAATGCTGAGTTCCAGGCCCTGCTTTGCCAGCTAGGTTCCCAGAGAGGCACTGTGTGTGTGACAGTTTGCATAGCACTGGTCTGGCTAGCTAAGCCTCCACTTTTAACTCTTGGATTGCCAGAAGAGAGAAACCTGTGGAGTATAGTCCTGGCATGTTTGCTGTGCAGGATGGGGATTGAGAAAGAGGCACAGCAAATCGCATGGAGGTCCTGAAGCAGGGATCTCTGTGCACTCAGCTTGGGGGCAACTGGGCCTGTGAGCTGCTCCTGCGTGTCTTCTGCTTTTGCTGTCTGCTAGAGGTGGTCTTCTGCATCAGGTCTCATGGCTCACTAGGAGTGATAGGCTGTCTAGCTGACCCTTGCTGCATGGATAGCTGAGGCTGCCGTTGTATGACACCAAACACGGCTATTTGGGTTTGCAGACATGGGATTTCTTTTCTGTGTGCACACACTTGGCATATGAACCCACTCTGTAGGCTTAGATAGTTCTTTATGAACACTTCTTATGTTAGGACTTCCAATACATGTGGCTGACACCAATGACACTGGCAACGGTCCTACATAGGTGTTGTAGAGTAAGGTGCCTCCCCCAACACATGCATCGCTCTGCATCTCCTTTTGTAGCATCCTTCTTAGGCCAGGCTGGGTGGAGGACCATCTGCTCCTACTGGAGAGATTGTGCGCCCCTTGGCACCTTAATGTCTATCATCTGGTCCCTGATGCCCTCCCCTCCTGGGGCATTTCCCTCTGAGGACTGGGGCTTGTGTGAGGCTGGCTTCTCTTTGCGGTACCCCTCTCTTCCTCATGCCTTTTTCTGCATTTCCCTGGTGGCTAAGTGCAACAGCTTTCTTCCTCCATATAGCATTCAAGAATAGTCTCTGCTCTCAAGGCACATTTCTCAGACCCCCTCACAAAATGGGTTCACACGTGCCTTTCCATGGTGAACTTGTTCATTTTCTCCAGCATGACCAAGTGGAGCAGGGTCAGGCAGACTTGGCTTTACACCCCAGCTATGCCCCCTACTGCACGGTACAGACGAAAGACCATGCTCCCCAATCCGCAAGCACGTGGGGCGGTGACCCTAATACACGAGGGGTGGGGGGGGTGTTGTGACATTGGACAGCACTCGCTGTATGTCCAGCTGGCACCCCAGGTGAGATCTTCACAGAACGGTGACTGTTTTCCTCTCTTATAGAAAATGGGGAATTCCTTTCCCTGGATCTTGGAGGATCCAAGTTTCGGGTCTTGAAGGTGCAAGTCTCTGAGGACGGGAAGCAAAATGTCCAAATGGAGAGTCAGTTCTACCCACTGCCCAATGAAATCACCCGTGGGAATGGCACGGAGGTACTGGCCGGAGGGACAGGCCTGGGCACTGGTCACGAGAGGCTGGGCCTAAGCCTGCCTGTGCTCTCTCCCGCAGCTCTTTGACTACGTGGCTGACTGCCTGGCAGATTTCATGAAGACCAAAGAGCTGACGCATAAGAAGCTGCCTCTAGGCTTTACCTTTTCTTTTCCCTGCAGACAGAATAAGTTGGAGGAGGTAAGAACAGAGAGTTGGAGGACGCAGACAAGTGCAAGGGTGAATGCTTTAGGCGGTTCTCAGGAGGGCTGGCTTGGGCCCTGTGGTCAGTGGGCCCTAAGTACACATTTCTAGGCTGCCAGGAGATGTAGCGCTGGCCCCAGAGTCATGGATATCTGCCTGCCTTTGCCTCCTGGCACTTAAAAGGGGAAGCTGGTTCATCACTCCTCTGTTGGCCAAAACCAGGCAGGAGTGGCAGGCAGTGGCCACAAGGTGGCAGTGTGGCACAGAAAACAACGGTGGGTCTGATTGTTGGGTCTGAGTTCTGTGCTCCGATTGGAGCTCCTGGAGTATTTTCCTGTCTCTGTTTCTTGGTCCATAATTTAGGGGACTAGAAGAAGTGTGTGCCTGGGGGGGCGGGGGGGGGTTTGCAAGCTCCCGATTGAGTGGGTGATGAACTTGGGCAAGTCTGTTAACCTCCAAGTTTTCCTCTCACCTGAAAGACCCTGTCATTTCTTGCCGTTTCAAATGAGAAATGCCATTTGTAGATAATTAATCATTCATTCAACTTGAGAACCATTTTTTTTTCAAGTTGAAATGAATTTCTCCAAGAAGTTCCTGTAAGGTAACAGCATGCCAGTTCTGTGTGGGGCCACACACACCGTGTACTTCATACATACTGCAGGGACATACCCCAGGATATTTTGAGAGGCGTCATTTCTTTATCACTTCCCTGTGCAGCTGGAGGTGGGGGAAGTGTGTGTGTGTGTGTGTTCTATTATTCAGATGAAAAACCTGAGGCTCCTGTGTCTTGTGACTCAAGTTCTGGCTCTTCAGCAGTTGGGCTTCCTGTGACTGAGAAAAGATAAAAGGAGAAAAGAGAGGTGTTTCAATTACTAAAACATCCCCCCCAAGGCAACATTAAACAAATCTCTTCACAAAATATGGAGTCAACCTAAGTGTCTCTCAGCTGATTAGTAGATTAAGAGATACTCTTCAGGACTGGAGAGATGGCTCAGAAGTTAAGAGCACTGTCTGCTCTTCCAAAGGTCCTGAGTTCAATTCCCAGCAACCATATGGTTCGAGGTGGCTCATAACCATCTATAATCTGATCTGGTGCCCTCTTCTGGCCTGCAGGCATGCATGCAGGCAGAACACTGTATATGTAATAAACAAATGAATACATCTTTAAAAAAGGAAAAAAAGAAAAAGAAATACTCCTCAACCACCAAAAGGAGGCTGGTCTATCAGTTGTGGGAATATGCAGAAACCTTAAATTCAGTGAAATAAGCCAGGCACAGAAGGACAAACTACACATATCTCATTCTCTTTGTGTTGTTTGTTTCTTTTTACCTTTGTTTTCTGAGACAGGCTTTCTCTGTGTAATAGCCCTTGCTGTCCTGGAACGCTCTCTTTTGTAGACCAGGCTGACCTCAAACTCAGAGATCTCGAGTGCTGGGATTACAGGCATGCCCCACCACACCCAGCTACATTGCTCACATTTTTGCTATGGTTGTTGTCTTGTTTTTTCAAGACTGGGTTTCTCTCTGTGTAGCCCTGGCTGTCCTAAAACTCACTCTGTAGACCAGGCTGGCTCACAGACATCAACCTGCCTCTGTCTCCTTAGTCTCACTTGTTTTTGAAATCTAGATAAGTCTCATCACAAAAAAAAGCCCATAACTGTTTGTAGTGGTTGTGTGTATTGTCCTGAAGGGATCGCATACTGAAACCCCTTTCTATACCCCGTAAATGTGTGGAATGTGTACCAATTAGAAAGAAACTGAAACCAAAGGAATCAGAGTGATTGAGCATAGAGAAGAGAGCCAGTGGCGACTCAGGGCATGGGCTGGCTGGCTGCTGTGGTCCACGCTAAACACCTCCTCACACTGACCACCAGTGTCTTCACAGGGCTTCCTGCTTTCGTGGACCAAGAAGTTCAAGGCCCGGGGAGTCCAGGACACAGATGTAGTGGGCCGCCTGGCCAAAGCCATGAAAAAGCATAAGGTAAAGTGCTCATCTTGGTGTGGAGCCTCCTAGTCCTCGACCCTTGTGCTTGGGGACCCTGTACCGCACTTGCCTGGAAGGAGAACTGGATAGAGGTGGTTTGGGGTGGTGGTCGGCATTTTGTAGTGAGGGTGGATGCAGTTATATAGGCCTTCTGGAGAATCACAGAGAGATAGACAGCCTTTTATATCCTGGTTTCTCAGGCTGGAAGACTTGAGCAGTGGCTCTGTTTAAGCCCTACCTTGGCTCCTCTTTGGACTGGAATGTAGTGATGGCAAAGCGCATGCACAGGCCTTTGGGAAATTTGTTATTTGTCCCAACCAACCAACCAACCAACCAACCACCACCCACCCAACTAACCAACCACTCACTCACCCAACTAACCAACCGCCTATCCACCCATCCACTTACCTACCCAAACAACCAACCACCAACTAACCATCCACCTATCCACCCACCCACCCACCACCCACCCACCAAACTAACCATCTGCCTATCCACCCACCCACCCACCCAACCAACCAACCACTCACTCACCCAACCAACCAATCATCTATGCAATCAACCACTTACCCACCAAACTAACCAACTCCAACCACTCACCCATCCAAGTTAACCAACCACCAAACTCAAACAATCGCCCACCCACCCATCCACCCAACAACCTGACTATCCACCCATCCACCCATTCAAACAACTAACCAACCAGCCAACACACACACACACACACGCACACACACACACACACTATTCTTTCTGGTCTAGCTCTCTATTCCTCTTTCTACACCTTTTTTTTTTTAAACAAGTATTCATATAGCAGAGAGAGAGACAGAGACAGAGACAGAGAGACAGAGACAGACAGACACAGAGAGAGAGAGAGACAGAGAGACAGAGAGAGAGACAGAGAGAGAACATCTAAACAAAACACTTAAAACCTAACCTGCTTGTTTCCCGATGAGAAGAGGAACTGTTATTGGCTGAGCCTCTAGGATGGTGGCAGGTGTGCCCCTCGGAGCTATGATCCCCTAGCCCCAAAGGAACATTTCAGTGTGTCGCCTTCCAGGCTTTTCTTCTCACTTTAAAACAATCCTCCAGACCTGAAGGAACCTTGGTGTTATGACCGAAGTCGCCTTCACAGAATAAGAAACCCATGTAGGAGAGATGGCAGTGCTTGCTGGTTTGACAGGGCCCCATGGCAAGAACTGGCATGTTTTTTCTTAGAAATGCCATTTTCCCCAGGACAGATATATTTCCACTGTGTCCCCCAGGGGTAGATACCAGGGGTGTCCCTATAATCCCTTTTTACAGAGTCATTCCCCTCAATGTAGGAACACTTACTCCCGCCGCTTCCCATAGACCCCGAATTTTGACAAAATCTGCTTCTTGCAGGCAGTGTGTAGTGGTGTTGCCTGTTTTGGGGGTGGGAGTCCAGCTTCTCACCACTGAGACCTTGAGGCTTTGTGTTCACCAGGATCTGGACGTGGACATCCTGGCCTTGGTTAATGACACTGTGGGGACCATGATGACTTGCGCTTATGATGATCCCAACTGTGAAGTCGGTGTTATCATTGGTAACTCAAGGGACTTGGCTTTTTGGAGGTGGGAGAGGGGGCTAGTTTGGGGTTGAGTTTGAGTAAAATGCAAATAAATATGAAGGGTGCTGCCACTTCTCTACAAAGCAACACGGGGAGATGGGAAACCTACCATTTATCTCCGTCCTCCCTCCCTCTACCCTCCCTCCCTCTACCCTCCCTCCCTCTACCCTCCCTCCTGTCATCCATCCATCTTCCATCCATTCATCTTCCCTCCTTCCTCTCCATGCATCCTTTCTCTCTCCCTCCCTCCTTCCCTCCCTCCCTCCCTCCTTCCCTCCCTCCCTCCTCCTCCTCCATTCTGCCCATTTATCATCCTCCTTCTGTCTACCCTTCCTCCCTCCTTCCCTCCCTCCTTCCCTCCCTCCCTCCCTCTCTCCTTCCCTCCTTCCCTCTCTCCTTCCCTCCCTCCCTCCTCCTCCTCCATTCTGCCCATTTATCATCCTCCCTCTGTCTACCCTCCCTCCCTCCCTCCCTCCCTTCACCTTCCACCCATTCATCTTCTCTCTTTTCTCTCCATATGTCCTTTCTCTCCCTCCCTCCCTCCCTCCCTCCTCCTCCTCCATTCATCTTTATTCTCTCTATTCTCCCTCCCTTCCCCCATCCCCCCCACTTCCTTCCCTGCCCCCTCCTTCCCTCCCTTGTCTCTGGATGCTCTGGTGCGCTGCCTGTGCTCAGAGCTGGCTCACGGCGACCCTTCTCATACTCTCCTGTGTAGGAGCTTCTCAAGCTCAACTGTAGCTGGACGTAATATTCCCATCTGTAACCTCAGCCCTCAGGGGTCAGAGGCAGGAGGATTGCTCTAACTTTGTGCCAGCCTGGGCTACTTAGTGAGTTTCAGGCAAGCCTGGGTTTAAGAGTGAGAGCTCTTGTCTCAGTTGGGCTGCGCCTGTGAGACTGAGTCCCAGGACAAGGGGTGAGGTAGGCCACCTGTCAGAGCCCACTGTACTGTCGGCAGAGGAGCAAAGGGGCTTGAGCCGTGAAGATTAGATGCCACAGAGGTGACTGAGGTGTCCAGCAGTTGGAGGCACAACAAATTCAAATAATATTTTGAGACATGGTTTCATCTGTAGACCAGGCTGGCTTTGAACTCACAATCCTTCAACCTAGATGACAGGTATATGAGTGTGTGTGTGTGGGGGGGTGCACTCGGCTGTATGTGCCACCATTCTTGGCTCCTAGGTTGCTCTCGGGTAGCCACTCCTCTGCCTCCTGTTCCTCTGCCAGGGCCGGGGCAGCTCCTGATTTTCTAAAGGGACATCCTTGGCCTGGGTTTCCTAAGGGGATCTGCCCACCTGAGCAGCCTGACGTGCCTAACGATTCCAGGACCCCACTTCATACTGGAACAGGCACTTGCCAGTCATGGTGTCACCTGCTGTTGTCCCCTCTGTGTGTCTTGGTGACTGTGTCTGGGACCACAGATTGAGTTTTAAGCTTGAACATTGTTCCACACTTGTCTGTGAAAAGCTTTTTCCAAATGTCATCTTGTAGTCTACATTTTTACAGTCCTCATTTATTTATATATTGTAATTTAAAATACCCAGCTCCAGTTTCAGGGGATCTGACACCCTATTCTGGACGCCACAGCCGCCTGTACTTACACATGCACATACCCACCCCATAACTACAAGAGAAATACAATAATAATAATATATTATTATTATTATGATTATTATTATTAATTTATTTTTGAGAACAGGGTTTCTCTGTGTAGCCTTGGCTGTCCTGGACTCACTTTGTAGACCAAGCTGGACTCAAATTCACAGCAATCCGCCTGTCTCCGCCTCCCGGCTCTCTCTCTCTTTTAAAAAAAATATTTGTTTGTTTGTTTGTTTAGATTACAGTGTAAGGCCGGGCGTGGTGGTGCATGCCTTCAATCCCAGCATTTGGGAGGCAGTGTCAGGCAGTCTGCTGTGAGTTCAAGGCCAGCCTGTCTACAAAGCAAGTCCAGGATAGCTAAATCTAACACAGAAAGACCCTATCTGGAAAAACCAAAACCAAGACCAAAACCAAAAAGAAAAAAGAAAAAAGAAAAAAACAAAAACAAAAACAAAAACCCAAAAATGTGTTTTGCCTGCATGCCAGGAGAGGGCACCAGATCACATTATAAATGGTTGTGAGCCACCATGTAGTTGCTGGGAATTGAACTCAGGACATTTGGGAGAGCAGGTAGTGGTCTTAACTGATGAGTCATCTCTCCAGCCCTTAAACTTCTCTTAAAAAAAAAATATATATATATATATATACACACACACATATATATGTACATAGGTATGGTGGTACATAGGCATGGGGGCGCGCAGTTTAAAAAACAGTTTTGGCATACCCCCTTATCTCTGTTTTTTTTAAAAGCATTGATGCATATTCACAAGGGATGGTTTCACAGCTGCCTCCACTTATAGCTGCACACTGTCATGACTTGAGGTGTGTGGGCCCCATATGTGGGCCTTGTTTCCCTTGAGAGCTCAGGCTTGCCTGAGGCAGCGGGGCAGAGCAAGAGCACAGTACTGGAGTAGCTGAGTGCTCCCTGGCTTACCCAGCTTCTCCTTCTCTTTGAGTGTTCTCTCTGACCCTCTTTCCAGGCACAGGCACCAACGCATGTTACATGGAGGACATGAGCAACATTGACCTTGTGGAGGGCGACGAGGGGAGGATGTGCATCAACACAGAGTGGGGGGCCTTCGGGGACGACGGCGCTTTGGAGGACATCCGCACAGAGTTTGACAGAGAGCTGGACCTCGGCTCGCTCAACCCTGGGAAGCAACTGTGAGTGCCTTCTTGTCACCCACCATCCGGGCATCAGCACCGGGCGCTCCTGCTCACTCAGCCCCTCATGGGCGTCGGGGTATGTAGGTGAATCATCGCAGAGGAAAGCCAGACACAGGAAGCACAGGATCCCGGGGCTGGAGAGATGGCTCAGGGCTTAAGAGTACTGGCTGCTCTTCTAGAGGACCCGGTTCAATTCCTAGCGATCACATGGCAGCTCACAATTATCTGTTAAGTCCAGTTCTAGAGGTTCTGACACCCTCACACAGACATACATGCAGCCAAAACTCCAATGCATGTGAAATAAAAGTAAATTTAAAAAAATGTTAAAAAAAAAAAAAAAGCACGGGACCCTGCCCAGGGCTTTCAGTGTGTGCTTCCTTGGGGCTCCCTAGCCACCTGACATCCTCAGGGGCCTCACCTCACAACCACCAATGTCTGTGTCTGCTGTTTAGTCACACCCTTTGTGAGCGTCGGCCAAGGCTGGCGGAAAAGCTTCTCTGGCACCTGCAGCAGCTCCTTGCTGTGTGCTGAGCTTACTCAAGGCTCACCGCACAGCTGGCTTTGCTGTCCTGTCCTCACGCACCTTTCACAGCCCAGTGTTTATCCTGCACATACCAGTTTCCTTGTGACCATGAGCTGTTACAAGCCAAGGCAGTAGTGCTTCTCAGACTGTCATTTTCATTTAGCTCTGCGTCACACTCTTAAATCAAACCTGAATCTCATTTGCTTGCTTTCTGTTTCTTCAATGTTCTAAGATGATTGTTTTTTAATTAGTTTTTATTTGTGTGTGTGTGTGTGTGTGTGTGTGTGTGTGTGTGTGTGTGTGTGTGTAGACAGGTGTGAATGCAGGTGCCCATAGAGACCAGAAGATGGCATTAGAGCCTGCCTCCCCCCTCAGAGCTGGAGTTACAGATGGTTGAGAGCTGTCTCATGTGGATGCTGGGAACTGAACTCAGGTCCTTTGGAAGTGCAGCAAATACACTTAACCCCTGAGCCCTCTCTCCAGCCCTCATGGTCTAAGAGCTTTTGTATTGCAATGTGTAAGTCTGGTTATGAAAACAGATAGTTCTGGATTTTACATCTTACTATATTTGAAGACTGAAAGTTATATTCCTGTGACAGTTAGCAGTTGTCTGGTGTAGAGACCAGAGTGGAGGTGAGGGCTGCCTCCTGGGGTCTTCCGCCCCTGTCACGATGGGCTTTCGCTGGGCTCGCCATACTTCATGTCAGTCAGCGTTCTGCTACTGTAACAAATGCCTAAGCTTGTGAAGGTTCGCCTGGCTCACAGTTTTGGAGGTTCTAGTCCATGGTCAGCTGACCCCATTGCTTTTGGGCCTGTGGCCAGGCAGCATGTTATGGTGGAAGAAGCCATTTACCTCATGGCTGGGTGTGACACAGAGAGAAGAGAGAGGGCTGGGGACCCACTTTCCTCTTCAAGGACATGCCCATAAATGGTGGGTGACCTTTATAGGGGCCCCTCATAAAGGTCCCACCACTTCCTGACAGTGCCAGGTAGTCTGAGGAGCAGGCCTTTGACAGACCGGTCTTCAGTGGACACTCCAGACTGAAATCTCAGCACCAGGCTCTCTGAGACAGATGCCCAGTGTCGGGGTTAGAAGCATTCTGGTTGTCATGGGATGATTGAGTGACAATGAGTCAACAACATTGTGGTTCCTCATGGTAGAAGTAGGAGTAGCTCCCCCTGGCCAGGACGTTTGGGAACTCCTATTGCTTAGCCTGAGGTGTCGCTTCCACTGACCCGTTCATCCCATTGCAGGTTCGAGAAGATGATCAGTGGCCTGTACATGGGGGAGCTGGTCCGGCTCATCTTACTGAAGATGGCCAAAGTTGGTCTCCTCTTTGGGGGTGCAAAATCCTCCGCTCTTCACACAAAGGGCAAGATTGAAACACAGCACGTGGCTGCCATAGAGAAGTAAGCTGCTGGGGTATCCCTCCTGCCTTGCCTCTGTGAGAGCTGGGGCATCCCTCCTGCCTTGCCTCTGTGAGGGCTGGGGCGTCCCTCCTGCCTTGCCTCTGTGAGAGCTGGGGCATCCCTCCTGCCTTGTCTCTGTGAGGGCTGGGGTGTCCCTCCTGCCTTGCCTCTGTGAGGGCTGGGGCATCCCTCCTGCCTTGCCTCTGTGGAGGGCTGGGGTGTCCCTCCTGCCTTGCCTCTGTGAGAGCTAGGGCATCCCTCCTGCCTTGTCTCTGTGGAGGGCTGGGGTTGCTGGCCACAGTGTTGTGTACCCGGAGCAGCAGTAGCGACCGGACCTTCTTCCTTCACAGGGAGTTTCAGTCCTGGGCTTGGCTTCAGGCGAGTTAGAAATCTCTGCTGTGGCTCAGTGTCACACTCCTGTGGGTTTCAGTAGGCAGGGTCTTTGCTGTCAGGAAGCCATCCTTTCTCCCCTGCTTTGGGCAGTCACAGGTTCCTTGGGGAGTTCAACTCAAGTCCTGGATACTTATCCTAAGTTGCACACTTGCATGTAGTTTTACCCATCATGGCACCCTTAGACTCTGTATGGAGCCTCAGAGCCCTTCCGTAACCTGAGTCTTTCCCCACGGAGCCCTGGCATGGCTGCCTTTTGATCTGGTGGTTTGAGTCTTTACACTCAAAGCCCTGCAATGGGGTGATAAAGGAGCTTAGCTCAGTCAGGTCAGAGACCTGCTCCTCAGCTATGGAACCCTTAGCATTGCCCTGAGCTTTGTCACCAGTCTGATGGGTGGAGCCTGGATCTGCACAGAGAGTGGCAGAGATGGAACCTAAGTGGCATAGAATGTGGGGTGCTTGGAAGCGTGGACTGAAATCTAACTACCAGAGTTCAAGCCGTGGCTCCAGCAAGTAGGAGCTTTGTGAGCAGGGACAAGTCACTCACATGCTGCCTCAGTCCTCTCACCTGTGCTGGCGTCTACCAGTGCTTCCCTCAGGATTCTTATGAGGACTGGATGAGTTGACTTGTGTGCCAGAGCCTTAGCAGGTACCTAGCACACGGTGCATGCTTAGCAACCGGCATCTGCTCTTTTCGACGCTGCTGTTGCTATTGGCTATACCATGCCATTATGAAGTAGTGCACGCAATCCCGAGAGCACATCCCAGGAGGATGCCCACAGTGTGGAGAAGTGCGGATCCCTCATTCCTGTCTCCTGGCTAGGAATAAAGAAGGCCTGGCTAACACGAGAGAGATCCTGGAGGGTTTGGGCCTGGACCCCTCTGAGTCAGACTGCATTGCCGTCCAGCACGTTTGCACCATCGTCTCTTTCCGCTCGGCCAATCTCTGCGCCGCTGCCCTGGCTGCCATCCTGACACGCCTCCGGGAGAACAAGAAGCTGACCCGGCTCCGCACCACAGTGGGCATGGATGGGACCCTTTACAAAACACACCCTCAGTAAGTGCCACCCACTGCCGAGTGGCCCCTGGAGCTGAGCCCTGGTGCTCCCTCAGGTCTGTGCTGCATATCTGGGTGGCTAGAATCAGCTCCCTCTTAATGGGTCTAAGATTTCCACAGCTGGCTGGGTGCTTTGGGGGAATCACTCTTGAAGAGAAGGGGGCTTTAGCTTGATTTGGTGGTGCATGCCAGTGATCACAGAACTCAGAGGGGTTGACCAGAGGCAGGCTGTCTAGGACACAAAGGGCAGAGCAATAGAGACCGCCACCGTGAGAAGGCAGGGAGGGAGGAAACTTGAGGCTAGCCTGGGCTATGCAGCAAGGTCTATCTCAAAACCAAACCAAATCAAACCAAAGTCTGTTAAAGCAGTTGCCTAATTAGAAAGGCCACTTATCTGTCTGTCTGTCATCTATCTATCTATCTATCTATCTATCTATCTATCTATCTATCCATCCATGTATGTATCCATCAGTGTATTCATTCATCCAACTCTCATGTGCCCACATGCCCCCCTGCCTGCCTATCTGTCCGTCATCTTTCTCTCCATTATCTAAGTAATACCTACATTATGGTAAGACTGGCAAGTCAGGGCTGGAGGGATGGCTCAGAGGTTAAGAGCACTGGCTGCTCCTCCAAAGGTTCTGAGTTCAATTCCCAGCAACCACATGGTGGCTCACAGCCATCTATAATGAGATCTGGTGTCTTCTTTTGGCCTGCAGGCACATATGCAGGCAGCACACTCTATGCATAATAAATAAATAACTTTTAAAATAAAAAAAGACCGGAAAGTCAGAAATACCTGGTCATGATGGGCAAAAATCAGTGATGGCAAAGGAAGACTTCTCCCCGATAGGAAGACGTGGGGAAACGACAATTTCTCAGGAGGATTCAGAGTGAAAGACCCTTTAGCATTGGAAGCCAGGAGTGCGCATGCACCCTAGAAAGCACTCAGCAAGCAGATCCTTCCCCTGTGGACAGAGGTGACATCTCCCATCACACTGTCCCATCAGACACGTGGCCTTAGAGCTGCAACATCAACACTTCCTTAGCTTCCCAAGTGCCCTAGTTTTCTAGCCCATCCCTATTGTTTTTTAAATTATCTGTATTACCTGTAGGCCTGGCTAGTAATCAATTAAGACACAGACACTTGTTATATTTTAAAATAGCCTTAGTTAAACTGGGGCAGGGCAGATATCAATCCTCTAAACTACCTCTCATAGTGGGGCAGGCATGGGATCCCTGTCTCAACCCCATGCCATCTGCTTCTAATAACTTCTATCAAGCTACCTCCCATCCATAATCCCAAATACTTGCTAATGTTCTTCATCTGGGCCGGATTCTCCATCCACGCTGGCCATGTGCTTCTCCTCCATCTAACCCATGGCGGCCTTCCTCTCTTCCTTCACGTCTCTCTCCTTTCTCCTCCTGGCGGTCTCTCTTCTTCCCAGAATTCCTCTCTCTCCTAGCACCACCTATCTCCTCTGCCCTGCCCAGGTGGGATGGCTTTTTATTAAGCAAAAGGTGGGTCACAGACAGCAAGCAGTTATCAGCATCAAAATACATCAGACCATCCCCCAACACATCCCCCAACACAGGTCCTCCAGAATCCATCACCCGCCAGGCCTGTGTCTCTTCCCACTAGCCAGACCTGGCTTATACGATTGTTCAATATTTGACTGTCACCTCTACCTTCAGGTACCCCAAACGCCTGCACAAAGTGGTGAGGAGACTGGTCCCAAACTGTGACGTCCGCTTCCTCCTATCAGAGAGTGGCAGTACCAAGGGGGCCGCTATGGTGACCGCAGTGGCCTCTCGGGTACAGGCCCAGCGTAAACAGATTGACACGGTGCTGGCCCTGTTCCAGTTGACCCCGGAACAACTCATAGGTGTGCGGGACAAGATGCGGAGTGAACTGGAGTATGGGCTAAAAAAAAAGACTCATGCTCTGGCTACAGTGAAGATGCTTCCCACCTATGTCTATGGGATGCCTGATGGCACAGGTAGGTTGGCACAGGCACCTGCCCTACAGAGGTGAGCAGGGCTCTGTCTACGATCTGCAAATGCAGCGAATGCTAGAGTCTTGGATGAGGAAAGGGGACAGTTGGTAGAGGGTAGTTCTGGAGCTCTGTGTGTGTGTATGCATAAGTGTGTATGCTTGTGTGTGCATGCACATGTATATGAATGTGTATGTGCACATCTGTGTTTGTGAGAGTATATGTGTGTGAGTGTATAAGTGTATATGCCTGTGTGTGTCTGTGTGTCTGTGTGTGTGCATGCACATGTGTGTCTGTGTATACAGGTATGCACATGTGTATGTGTGTGTATGTATATGAGTGTGTGTGTGTGTGTGTGTGTGTGTGTGTGTGTGTGTGTGTGTGTGTTCTACGTGCAGGTGAGAGCAGGACTGGACCTCACACTGTGAGTCAGCAGAAGTCCCTATGCTGCCCCTGCCCTCCCTCTGGACACTCGATTTTGTGTGGGCCTTCAGGGCTTCCTCTGGCTGGTACTGTTCTGGCGTTCAGGTTTTCCCCACTATTTTCTGCCTCGGCTTTTCCAATTCTTGATCTTGCTGTCTTCTCTGCTCGGTTGAGGGAAACCACTGAGCTGTGGAGCCAGCTCTCTGCAGCTGCCTCACCTCACCTCTGTGATGCTCACAGGCCTCTGCTGGGAACAACGGCCTTTGCTAACTGCCTTTGATGTTTTTATTTATTTATTTATTTTTTACTTTTATTTCTTACACAAGTGTGTTCACATGCCGCAGCACACGCATGGAGGTGAGAGGACGTCCTGTGGGAGTTGGTTCTTTCCACCTTGTGGGTTCTAAGGCTCAAGCTCAGGCCATCAGGCTTGGTGGCACGTGCCTCTACCAGCTGAGCCATCTTGCTGGCCCATGCTCAGGCCTTGAAGTTTGCTTTGAATTCTGTCACTTCATCCTCACAAATCACTTTGCCAGTTACCTGAGGAGGGACTAGTTCTATTTTGTAGGTGTCACCAGCTGGTAAACTTGTGAGGATGACACACTTTGAATCTCTTAACAACAATGATTTATCTGGAGCCAAAAGCCTTTGAGTTTACAGAAAAACTGAGAACAGTAGAATAAATGAACCATTTCTTTCTCCTTTCCATCTCTTTGCCTCTTCTACCCTTGTCCCTCAAGGGGACATGTGAGGCATCTGCTCTAGGTGCATCAATAGAGCTGAGTCCCTGTCCTTATGAATGGGCCTTAGCCAGGCAGGCAGACGGCGAAAAGGCCAGTGGCAGGTGACATGAGAAAGTGACAAGGGCCATGAAGAAAAACAGAGATGGCTGGAAGGATGCCTTTGGCAATTTTGAGAAACAGAAAGATCAGGATGGGTAGGAGCGGGTGGGTGAGTGGAGGGCAGCAAGAGAGGCTGTGTGGCCCAGGCTCTGATGCTGAGAGCCGGAGGAGGAGGTCCGACAGGTGGGGACCCGCACAGTTCCATGATGCAGGCCTGGAGGGGTTTCCCAGGCCGAGGACTCAGGGACCAGGGAAGAGGGAACAAGTATAAACCAACTCTCACTGGTGTAAGCCTGGCAACCTGAGTGCCCCCCCCGCCCCCCGCACCCTAGGGGCACATGAGGAGGTGTCAGGAGAGAACCGACTTCACAAAGTTGTTCTCTGGCGTCCAACTATGTGCCGCGGCACACCTGCCCTCCTACCCATGGCATGAACACACATGCACACAGTAAAGGAAGAACAGGCTCAGGTTTATGGGGGAAAGAGCTGCAGAGAGAGGCCCTGGCCTGTTTAAACAGGATGGAACTATTTCCTAGAGTCCCCTGCGCTCAGGTTAGCTGCCCAGGATTCCTGTTTCAGGGCCCCCAGAGTGCCAGGTTCAGCCCAGTAGGTCCTCTACCAGAAGGCCTGGCTCAGTATACAGTGCTTGCGACCCATTGGTCAGTGGGGTTTAGAGGTGGAAGAAGCCCTGAAGGCCCAACTGCCTTGCTCTGTAGACATGGGAAGAGGCCCAGAATGAAAGCTCTGTCTCAGAAGCAGTGGGTGGTGAGCGGTGCCTGGGTCTTGGGGAAATGAGGGCTAGAAAAAGTGTTCTGGCCTAGGGCAGGTTCAGAGTGCCTGCCAGGGCATGAAGAATCTTTGGTCTAGGAGGCCAGGAACAGAGGCTCCCCCCACCCCATCCCCCGCCACCGCTTCTGCCGGGCTTGGCCCCCTTTTCTTCCTCCATGTGCCCAACACAGATCTCTGCTCATACGACCCAGTACGCATTAAAGGGACACATGTGACCCTTGTGTGGGTGGGAATGCAGCCTCCACTTTCTCCATCACAGAGAAAGGAAAATTTCTTGCCCTGGATTTGGGGGGCACTAACTTCCGAGTCCTCCTGGTGAAGATCAGAAGTGGACGGAGGTCGGTGCGAATGTACAACAAGATCTTTGCCATCCCCTTGGAGATCATGCAGGGTACTGGCGAGGAGGTGAGTGTTAGGGCCTGGGTGCCAGCTGCCACACCCATCCGTGTGCACCTTGCATGGACGCCACCTCTCTCTCTCTCTCTCTCTCTCTCTCTCTCTCTCTCTGCAGCTGTTTGACCACATCGTGCAGTGCATTGCTGACTTCCTGGACTATATGGGCCTCAAAGGCGCCCAGCTGCCTTTGGGCTTCACATTCTCCTTTCCCTGCAGACAAACGTGCATTGACAAGGTAAGACAACCCTGCCATGCACACGGCTGCCCCTGCCCTGTCCCTGCCCCTGCCCTGCCCCTGCCCCTACCCCTGCCCCTACCCCTGCCTCTTCCCCTGCCATGCCCCTGCCCTGCCCCTACCCCTGCCCCTAGCGGGGAAGCATTTCAAGGTTTCTCTGTGTCTGTGCTCATATTAGGTTTTGTTTTTGAGACAGGGTCTCAAGTATCCCAGGCCGGCCTCAAATTCCTCATGTAGCCAAGGATCCCCTATGGATTTGTGGTCCTTCTGCTCCCACCTTCTGAGCTCTGGGATGGCAGGCATGCACCACCAAGCCCAGTGCATGTGGTGCTAAGGATTGAACCCAGGGCTGTGTGTATACCAGGCAAGCACTCTGCTGACTGAGCCATGCCACCAGGACACCGTTCCCACAGCTGGGAACACATGGTCTAGAGGGGTTTAGCTGTGTAAAGGCTTTTCTAATTCACTGCGTTTAGTTTCTCCTTATTTGTCATTTGCAAAAGAGTTGACTCCTTGGTATCTTCACGGGAGTGGGCCCAGGGCCCCACAGGCGCCATAATCCACTGCTCAAATTCACTTTACAGAATGGCACAATGTCTGTGCAGACCCTGTGCGTATCCTCCTGAATACGGGCCATCATCTCTCAATCATGTCCCACAGTGGAAATGCAGAGCCGCTGTTAGGGAAGAATAAGAAAGATGTCTATGTGCATCAGGACAGCTGCGGTTTCTGTTTCTGAATACTTTTTAGTTTAGTTTTTACTTATTTGTATTTGTTTGCTTTTGAGTCTCTGCCTGCATGTGCATCTGTGCAACCCATGTGTGCAGCACCTGTGGAGGCCAGAGGAAAATGTCAGGTCCCCCAGAACTGGAGTTGCAAGGTGGTTGTGAGCCACCATGTGGGTGCTGGGGACTGACCCAGCCATCTTTCCAGTCCCTTTCTGAATATTTTTCATCCACAGTTGGTTGGATCTAGGGAGTGGCCTTCTCAGATATGGCCTGGTATCAATAAAAGGACATATGTGACACTAATATAAAAGAGGGGCCTAATGATTTTACAGAGAGGCTTGAGAAGGTAATGACCAGTGAAGGCTAATTAGAACAATTGAGCAATATTATTTATGTGCTCTGAATAGCACACGTGAACAGGGAGATGCCAAAGTTGTAGGGTTTTTATTGTCTGATGAAAGAAAGCTCACCCATGTAACTTAAGAAATGCGTTTCCTGCCGGGCGTGGTAGCACACACCTTTAATCCCAGCACTCGGGAAGCAGAGGCAGGTGGATTGCTGTGAGTTTGAGGCCAGCCTGATCTACAAAGTTGAGTCCAGGACAGCCAAGACTACACAGAGAAACCCTGTCTCAGAAAAAAAAAGAAAGAAAGAAAGAAAAGAAAGAAATGCCTTTCCCAAGCTGTCACTGGCGGCAAATGCTTGAACACCAGCTCTTGGGAGGTGGAGGCAGGAAGATCAAGAGTTGAAGGCCACCTTTGGCTACGTAGGGAGTTCAGTGTCAGCCCGGATTACAACATCAGCAGGATGACAATGATGACAATGATGATGATGGTGATGGTGGTGGTGGTTGTTGTTGTTGTTGGTGGTGGTGGTGGTGGTGATAGTGATGGTGGTGGTTGGTGGTGGTGATAGTGATGGTGGTGGTTGGTGGTGGTGATGATGATGAAGGTGATGATGGTGATGACAATGATGACAATGATGATGATGATGGTGATGATGACTGTGGTGATGATGATGACAACGATGACAACAATGATGATGACAATGGTGGTGGTGGAGGAGAATTAGGTGAAACATAGTGTGTACACAGTGCTAGTTCTATACCAGACACTGCTCTGTGCTCTTCAGGGACTCTGCCTGACTTGGGGTTGGGGGAGAACAGGACAACCACAGAGTCTGAGGTGAATTGTCAGGCTTCTTATTTATTTATTGCCTGTGTGACCTTGGGTAAATTCTTTAACCTCTCTGTGGTTTTGTTTCCTTGGTTTATAAATGAGGTTAGGGGCTGGCGAGATGCATCAGCAGTTAAGAACATTTACTGTTCTTGCAAAGAACTCAGGTTCAGTTCACAGCACCCACATGGTGGCTCACGATCATCTGTAATTCCACTCCCAGGGCATCTGACATTCTCTTCTGACCTTGAACTTGCACACACATGGTACACACACACTCACACACTCACCCAGACTTAAAAAAAAAATAAATCAGCCAGGCATGGTAGCACACCTGTAATCCCAGCACTGGGGAGGCAGAGGCAGGCAGATCTCTGTGAGTTTGAGGCCAGCCTGGCCTACAAAGTGAGTCCAGGACAACCAAGGCTACACAGAGGGAAAAAAAAACCCTGTCTTAAAAAACTAAAAACTGGGACTGAAGAGATGACTCAGAGGTTAAAAGCACTGACTGTTCTTCTAAAGTTCCTGAGTTCAATTCCTGGCAACCACATGGTGGCTCATAGCCATCTATAATGTGATCTGATGCTCTCTTCTGGAGTGCATGTGTACACGCAGGCAGAGCAATTTATACATAATAAATAAATAAATCTAAGAAGGAAGGGGGAGGACGAAGAGGAGGCGGAGGAGGAAGAAGAAAAAGTGGCTCCAGACTTTGATTCTGTGTACCAGTGACAGGAACACATCTGACTCTTGAAGAGCACACAGAAGAACAGACTTGGCAGGAGCCCTTGCCTGGGCCATGCTGGGACAGTGGAGGTAGAAGCAGGCCAAGAACATGCATGTTCCACCAGTGACCAGATTCAGCATCTCATGCCTGTGGGATCTGAGCTTCTCTGTGACCCGAGGACTGCCACCCAAGTGATATTATCCTTCTTTGTTTCAGGGGACTCTAGTGGGGTGGACCAAAGGCTTCAAGGCCACCGACTGTGAAGGGGAGGACGTGGTGGACATGCTCAGAGAAGCCATCAAGAGGAGAAACGTAGGCTATGGTGGGGAGGCGCATGATGGACCTTGTCCTCTTCCCCTGGGCCCTTCTCCTCCCGTGCTCTGCCATGCTATGCCCAGGCCACGGGCCACAGGCCACAGGCCACGGGCCACAGGCCACAGGCCACAGACCTCAGTCAGCCTTGGGCGCAGGTGCCCCTTACACATTCTGCTTTCTTTCTTTGCAGGAGTTTGACCTGGACATAGTTGCAATAGTGAATGACACGGTGGGGACCATGATGACGTGTGGCTATGAAGATCCCAATTGTGAGATTGGCTTGATTGCAGGTACGTGATCAGTCATGTGCCCCCCGCCCCCGACACTGTCCTGGACCCATCCGACTCTCTTGAGGGCTGACAGGGTCATTGCTTTGTTGCCAGAGGCTGCTCCAGAGGTGGTGTGATTCGGTCTGGGGGTCTAGCTTAACTAATTCCCAAGGCTCTTCTTAATATTTTTATCACCAAGGTTCTAAGCCAAGGCCATTCTTTTCACTGAGGAAGGAGAAGATGCACAAAGGAGTTTTCTTCTCTTTCCTCCTTCATGTTTTTGACATTTTCATATTAGTATGTAATGTGTTGTAATTATAGTCACCTCCATTACTGTGTCTCCCCTTCCTTAGACCCCCTCCTTCTTTTTTGTTTTTGTTTTTTGTTTTTGTTTTGTTTTTCGAGACATGGTTTCTCTGTGTAGCCCTGGCTGTCCTGGACTCACTCTGTAGATCAGGCTGGCCTCAAACTCACAGCGATCCACCTGCCTCTGCCTCCCAAGTGCTGGGATTAAAGGCGTGCGCCACCACACCCGGCTCCCCTCCTTCTTTTAAACTAGGGTTCTAGGGCCAGTTGTCTTGAAGGGAAGGGAGGCCACTCTTGGACATGGTGGCCTAGGGTGGCCTAGGGCTGCAGAGGTGGGTTCTGACTCTGGCTCTGCTGCTGCTGGGGATGATGATGATGATGATGATGATGAGGAGGAGGAGGAGGAGGATGATGATGAGGATGAGGATGAGGATGATGATAGGAATGGTGCGGATAATGATGTGGCTAGAGATGCTAATGATAATGTTGATTGGTGATGATGATGATGATAATGATGGGGTGATGGAGGTGATGGGGAAGAAGATGATGATGATAATGATGATAGAGATGCTGTTGCTGCTGCAGAAGATGGCAAGTATCATTCATTGGCTACTTAACACATGGAGAGAACACACATGATGCCTCATTCTTTTCTTTTTAACAACTCTATAGGGCACCTGCTTAAGACTGGCCAGCTGAGTACAAAGCTGGGATCCCATTCAGCTCTGTCTCAGACCCCGACTTATTTATGGCACTCACCTGCCTCTCTTAGACCTAGTGTCTTTGAGGACTAAAGTCCCTTGGTGATTCCTTCCAGGGACGGGAAGCAATGTGTGCTATATGGAGGAGATGAGGAACATTGAGCTGGTGGAAGGGGACGAAGGCCGGATGTGCATCAACACGGAGTGGGGAGGATTTGGAGATAACGGCTGCATAGATGACATCCGCACCCAGTATGACAAGGAGGTGGACGAGGGCTCCTTGAATTCTGGCAAGCAAAGGTGAGAGGGGCGGGTGGTCATGTGCATGTCGTGTGTGAAGGGAGCAGTTCCGGTCTTGCAGCGTCAACCTGATGGCTTTGTCTGTGCTTCTTGCACCTCTGTACCAGATGTCAGGGCAGGATCATCCTGGAGTGGAATAGGCCATCTTGATGTTCTAACAGGAAGAGGGAGGGGCCCCTTTTCTGATTACCATAAGGTACTGTGAAGGCTTGTGGGAGTCTGGAAGCCAGCCAGAAGCTGTCACAATGTCTTGCAAGTGCCTGCGTGTAACAGAGCAGGGATGTGGTGATCGAGTGGGCCTGAGTGGGCTTTACCAGGTCCCATTAAAAGGTCAAGGTCCTGAGCCTTTTAAGGACAGGGGGAAAGTGGTCCCCACAATGCATGAGAAGATTGACTCTTAATGTGGTATCACACCTTATCAGGGATCACAAGCCTTTGTGAGGTACATTTCAATTACTAATTTCTGAAAAAACAGGGGAAAAAAAACCCCTAATGGCTTCTAGACACCTCACAGTAGATTTCCACCTGCATTCTGACGCACACTGGTAAGTGGAAACAAAAGGGCTAGACTGAGGTGGGGCTAGTGTCCTTGGCCCCAGGAGGGAACCCAGGCCCTTCCCCTGGAACAGTGTTGGGAACCTTTTCTAGAACTTGCCGGAGAGTGGTTTAGAGTGTGTGAGACGTGTGCTCTCCGTCCCAGGTAAGCTTGGTTTTATAATATGTAAACTGAGGAAGTGGAGATTTATTATGAGGGCTGGTGAGTAGAGGCTGACAGCTTGGAAATGTGCTAAGCCCGGGTTCAAGGCCACTCTGGGGACTGTTGAGCTGAGAACATGGTGTAGGGAAGAGGCTTTTGCAAGGACGGGATGGGTATTGGTGGTCCTGCGCCCTGCTTTGGTGATCGTTGTTGCTGGGTGGCAGCGGGTGTTCGAAAACCAAGAACCCTCAGGTTGAAGGGTGCTGCTCAGTGTAGAGCGCTGTAGCCTGCAGGAAGCCTGGCCTCAGTACTCACCCCCCTCCACGCCACCCCCCTCCACCCCACCCCCCACCCCACCCCTGTTAGAAAGGGCTTGAAGACTCATCTCTCTCCTCCCAGGTAGTTTCTGGGTCTTAGGTCTATGTCTGTCTGCGGTGATTCAGACTTCTGGACAGAGTTTAACGGAGTAGAACTGGGATTTTGGATAAAACGAGCACATGACTGCTCCAAGGCGTGGCCGAGGAGGCTTTTATTGTGGCGGTGAGGGAGAGCACAGCCAGAGGCATCTGGAAGAGTCCAGGGCAGGGAGAGAAAGCAATAAACTAAACACGGCCAGTAGGGCCAGTAGACAGGAGGTGGGGGGGGGGGGGTGGAGGGGTTGACTAGGCCAAGAGAAGAGGTAGAGGAGACAGAGTGAGAGAAGAGAGTGTTAGGTCCTGCGGCAGAGCTGGCTGCCATGGCCTGCCCTCTACCTAGGGTGGGGGGCTTCCCTTCTCCCAGAGAATCACTATATAAACCAGACATTTTGGTTTCCCTGCCCTCCTTGTCCCTTGTCCCTTTCCTACCTTCCTGCCCTCCCTCCTTCCCTCCCCCCCCATCTCCAGGTGAGTCCTCTCCCTTCCCCTCCCCCTCCCGAGCTGCTTCCAACGAACCTGCATTTATATGTTATAGCTTCGTTGCCATTAGCTCATTCCAATAATTTAATCAACCAGAGAGGGCCAAGAGGGGCGGACCAAGAGCCAGGAGCGGAGAATCAAGAGTACATGGCCAAAATGGCAGGCTTATGTAGGAATGAGAAGGTGGGGCGGAGAAGCCCGTAGGCTGGAGAGGTTTTGGGGCAGAGGCACAGTGAGAAGCGAGAGGAGCCAGGGGGCCAGCATTCACTGTGCTACGCTAATAGGCACCCCGTTGGGGTTAGCCATTTGTCCCCGAGATTCCTTCGGACCTGACAAGGTTGCCTTGCCTTATGTTATTTTGCAGTGTTTTTCTGCTGGGTCCTAGAACAGTTGTGAGTGTGAGGCTGGCATTGAGCGTCAGTGCACTTGGGTTTCCATTCACCTCTTGATTGGTGGGAGTCCAGCTCCCCAGTACAGTTGAGACCAGCAGTGAGACTGTGCTCCCACGCACCGAAGCTTCCTGGTGCTGGCTGCTTGTTTCCTAAGCCCCTTCCTGTCTTGCTATGTATCTGTATGGAGCCCTGTGCAAAGGGGGAAAGGATGATGAATTATTTTTAGCACCTCTTAAGTGCTGGTAGCTTGTTGGGATGTCTAGTGGACAGACGTCATCCAAGGCTAAGTTGATGTCTCTGTGTCTAAGGCAAAACCGAAACTGGCTGGGGAGAGTTGACATTGGGGCCAAAGGAGGGGTGGCTCCTGTTCCCTGTATGCCTTACAAGCCTGCTTTGTTCCCCAGTTTACAGATGAAGCTCACATTTGAGGTTCATGTCCCCCCGCCCCCCCCCCCCGTGACTGCGGTGTGGGGAGCTGAGCTTGGGTCCCAGGTGGCTCTGAAGCCTCTCTTTTTCACTTCGCCCTTCTCTTTGTGTTATATTCATTTGACAACTGCAGCGAGAGCATCTCGGGGCCCTCTCTGAACAATGAACTTCCGGTGCCAATGGCATGCCTTCCGCACCCAGCCCCGGGTCCTTCCGAAACCACCTTTCTCCCTCATCAGTCTTATCCCCCTCCCCCCAAACAGATATGAGAAGATGACCAGTGGGATGTACCTGGGGGAGATAGTGAGGCGGATCCTGATCGACCTCACCCGGCAGGGGCTCCTCTTCCGAGGGCAGATTTCAGAGCGACTCCGGACCAGGGGCATCTTTGAAACCAAATTCCTGTCCCAGATTGAAAGGTGATGTATGACTAAACTTACTTGCTTAGTGTGGGAGGCTTGGGGAAGGGATGGCTGTCATCCCGCCAGGGGTGGGAAGATTTAGGATTGAGAGAACGAAAGCAAGACTGGGATGTAGCTCAATTGGTAGAGTGCTTGCCTGGCATATGTGATGCCCTGGGTTCGATCCCCAGCATCTTCATAAAGCACATGCGGTGGTTCACAACAGTTATCTCAGCACTCAGGAAGTGGAGGCAGGAGGATCAGAAATCCAAGGTCACTGCTGGAGAGAGGAACAAAGACAAGATAGGAAGGCGCCTGTGGGCATGGAGCTTACTCAGGGCCACCCCTCTATCCACCTGCCTCAGATTCCAGCCCAGAGGACAGCATTCTGCCCAGAGCTTAGCCCCAGGCGCTTACTTGAAAGGACTTGGTTCTCCACTGAGGTTCCAGAATTAAGTTGGGCTAAAAGTTAACCCTCTGTTTTCAAAAGATAGTGTACCCGTAACAAAGAATTTGGAAAAGGAAATCACTCATCTGCTTATTAGCAAATAACAGCTGTTTTGAGCTTTGTGTGTGTTGTCTTCTCTTGAGTTTTTTAATATATGTAAACTTATTTGATACATGCCATCATACTAATATAATTTACCTATTATTTATGCAGTGTTTAGTCATAGAAAATTTCACTTACAGTGCTGTTGTTTGTTTGTTTGTTCTTTAGATAGCTCAGGTGGCCTCAAAGTTGCCATGTAGCTGAGGTCTGTGTCTACCCCCCAAGTGCTGGAGTTCCAAGCGTGTGCTACCATCCACGCCTGGCTTCTGTTTCTTGTTTTATTCTTTATCATGGAAAAATTTAAACATCTACAAGAGTAGAACAATAGTGAAGTGGGCCCAGTGTTCCCATCACTGCTCCCAACAAAGGTCAACCCATCGCGGCTGGGCTTGTCCCACACTCCTACCGGCTCAGCCTCTGGCTAGGTTAATCTGAAACAGAGCCCACACCTTTGTGTTAGCTCATTTATAAATATTTCAAAATGTATTTCTAAAATAGCAGCTCTTAAAAAAAAAAACATAACCAAGCAGCACCATGAACACACCCAAAACAGCTAGTGTTAAACCTTAATGTCAAAATATCTTCTTAGAGTTTTGCTTCTTGAATTGCCCAAACCAAAACAAAAGCAAAACACAGCAGTGTAGTTGTTTGGTATGCATTCGTAGGCAAGCAGGGCCCTTCGCATTGGTTGGCAGGTCTACAATCTATTTCACTCTGGAGGCCTCCCCCTCCCTTCCTTCTTTTTCCTACCTGCACAGTTGTTGACGAAGCTGCAGCTCGTCCTGCGACTTCCCTGTACCCTAGACTCTGAGGGCTGTTACAGCATTTGGTACTCTCTTCTGTCTCTCGTATCTTCTGGAGGCCTCACAGTTGCCTTGGATGCCTGATCAGATTCAGTGTTGACTTTTGGTTCCTCTGTCCCTTTCCTATACTGTCACTGATGCTTACGGTGACAGTCTGATGCCATCAGCACTGATTAGTTATAATGTGTCTTCCCTTTATCACCTCATTAGTGTGATGATCCTTATGAAGGGCTATGTAAAACTTCCCTGTTACTATGCTGTAATTTACTAACCCTCCCATACTAATGCAATGCCAAATTATAATTTATGATTTTTTGGTTATTCTGAGAAACACCATAATTACTCTTTTTGCACATAGTCATTTGCATCTTAGGAATTCTTTACTTATGATAGAAACATTTGACAAAAGGAGCACTTCCCTGAGGGTGCATTGCTCTTTGGAAAGTGGCTTTCCGAGGCTGGGGGAGGGGCTCAGTGGGCAGATTGCTTCCCTGGCATGCACAAGCCTTTCCTTCACTCCCCAGCATAGCAGAAGCCAGGTCTGGGGGGTGGGGGGCATAAGTATAATCTCAGCACTTGGGAGGCAAAGAAAGAGAAGTTTAAGGTCATCTTTGGTTATACAACGAGTTCTAGGACAGCCTGGGTTATATGAGACTCTTGCCAAAAAAAAATTTTTTTTTTCCATTCCCACTATACCAGTTATATACAGATGTGCTTTTTTCTCTCAGTTTGTGCCCAATTTTATTAGGCTGTCTGACTAGGTGGTTTTGAGGGAAAAAGCACAGCTGGGGGCAGTGATGGGAGTAAAGAGAGACCAAGCCAGCCATGGTGGTACACATCTCTTATCTGAGCCCTTGGGAGACAGGGACAGCAGGATCACTTTAGGCTGCATAGGGACTGCCAGGCCAGCCAGGGCTTCATAACAAGACTTTATCCCCAAAATACAAGTAAACAAAAATGACAGAAAAATATATACATCAGTGTATTTTCTTTACAAGTGAAGTCAGCGTTCACACGGGAGTACTGCAGGGTACTTGCTGTCTGGGGAGCTGGCATTAGAAGGTAGAGTCACTGTAGAGTCAGGACTTAGAAAGAGAGAGCTCAGGAGTTAAGAGCAGTGGTTGCTCTTGCAGAGGGCCTGGGTTTGGTTCCCAGCACAGGCATGGTGGCTCGCAACTGCCTGAAACTCTAACTCCAGGGAGTCTGGTGCCCTCTTCTGGTCTCTTCAGGCAAAAAGTTACTCACAGCACAGGAAAAAAAAAACCCACTCAAACACATAAAATGAAAACAATAAATCTTTAAAAAGAAGAAGAGCAGGGGAGAAGGAAGGGGAAGAGGGGGAGGAGGAGGGGAAGCGGGGAAGGAGGGCAGGGAGGAGGACGGGGAGGAGGACGGGGAGGAGGGGGAGTCAACAGTGGTCTGGAATGGTAAGGAGCAGCTGTAAGGAGCCGAATGCCCTGAGAACAGCTTTTCCCTCAGTCAGCCTGATGGGCCTGTGCTCCGTGGCTGGTCTCAGCTCAAAACAAGTTTTCTAGAAGCCAGGTGTTGGCATGCAGGAAGCTCTGTCTAATTGCCAGCATCACAAAATAAAAGTTAAGAGTCAGTGAGAGGAAGAAAGTAAGGAGCTCCTATTACCAACCAATGCCTCAGGATCTGTTCTTCAGCTTTTCTGTGCAAAGACAAATGTTAGAATACGCTTACTGAGACAAGAAACAAAACCCAAACAAACACGGCCATCCCAACGCCAGAAGCACACAGTGCTTTACCACCAGACAAACACGGCCACTCCAAGGCCAACAGTACATAGTATTTTTACCATCCCTGGCCTCTCCAGCCACGACATGAAATGGCTCATGAAAAGTCACCCATTGGGTCTGCAGATCTGTAACCTTTCTGTGTGTGATCCCTGCCAGGCCATCGAGGCGGCTTGTCTGTCATTCTTTTGTGGGCTTGTGAGGCTCAGAGTTCAGTGTAAGTGCCATCGCTTGTCACTGGTTCACTGTCACTTGACCAGGGTCTAGACTTGAGGCCAGCTTGTCCCTGTGGCACCATTTCTCTGTACACATTCGTGGTCCTATCAGGTGCCCACTGTTTTGTTTTGTTTTTCATGACAAGGTTTCTCTGTGTAGCCCTGGCCATCCTGGAACTCACTCTGTAGACCAGGCTGGCCTTGAACTCACAGAGATCCGCCTGCCTCTGCCTCCGAGTGCTAGGATTAAAGGTGTGCGCCACCGCCGCCCAGTTGGCTCTCATTCTTTTTTACATTTTTTTGAGAATTCATATATGTATGTAATTTGTTTTGATCAAACCCACCCTACCCGTCCCCAATTTCATATATTCTTTTTTAAAAGATTTATTTATTTGTCATTATGTATACAGTGCTCTGCCTGCATGTACACCTACAAGCCAGAGGAGGGCATCAGATCACATCCCAGATGCTTGTGAGCCACCATGTAGTTGTTGGGAATTGAACTCATGACCTCTAGAAGAGCAGTCAGCGCTCTTAACCGCTGAGCCATCTCTCCAGCCCCGACATATTCTTTTTAAGAAAACCCACTGGGTCCACCTCATGCTGCCTGGATGTGCGTGGGCACGTGGCCTTATACTGGAGCATGGCAACCTCTCAGGGCCCCTGTCCCTAAAGAAAATTGATTCTCTTAAACTGACTCTTCCTTTGCCAGCGGCCACCAGTTGCCCATAGCTCCTCAGCTAAGGGAGCTGTGTGGCCTCTTTGGCCATCTGTGCTGTGGGCTAGATCTTCCTCGGGTCTTGGGCATGCAGTCACAGCTGCCCTGAGTTATGTGGGCAACTGTCCTGTCGTGCCCAGTTCTGATATAGTAGTCATTGACTACCTCAGGCTCTTAAATTTTCTGCCTCTTCTTCTGAGATGACACCTAAACCTTGGGCGGGTGGGATGTGATCCAGACGTCCCAATTAGGGCTGATCTCTCAGCAGTCTCTATTCTCTCTGTGTGTTGGCTGGGTGTGGGTCCCGGGGTTGAGCGTTCCTATTCTTTCAGGGATCATTGTGCGCCATATATCCACGCAGTCACTAGGTCACTGACTATCCCCAGCCCTGTGCAAGTCACTGCTGAAGACACAGTCTCACCTCCAAAGAGCACAGAGTCAGCTGGGTAGACAGCACACGCCTGCCTTTAACCCCAGCACGTGGGCGGTAGAGGCAGGGAGGTTATCATGAATTTGAGGCCACACTGAGATACATAGGGAACACCAGGCCAGAGGCTACATAGCAAGCAACTGAAGGCAGGCAATCTCAGGACCACAAGCATTATTAGCTGAGAGCTCTCCTTAGTAGCCTGGACTACTGGGACTGGATGTTTCTGGATGGGCAGCTGCCCTGAGCCTGAACTCCAAGCAACAAAACCCAAAACGATAGAAATAGGAGGAAATTGGTCTCTGGCATAGGAAGAGAGTACCGCAGGGGGAGTGCTAAATTGTTGTTAGGTCTGAGAAGACATCCCTGTACTTCGAACCTCAGACTCCTAGAAAACGGGCATCTGGTATGTTGCTTGCCGACCCTATTATTAGCTCCCGGTGAGATGGGCAAGAGCGTGCTCAACACAACGGCACTCACACCTTGCTATTTAAAGGCAATGGGGGGTGGGGGGGCTGGAGAGATGGCTCAGAGGTTAAGAGCACTGTCTGCTCTTCCAGAGGTCATGAGTTCAATTTCCGGCAACCACATGGTGGCTCACAACTATCTATAGTGAGATCTACTGCCCTCTTCTGGCGGGCAGGTGCACGTGGAGGCAGAATGTTGTAAACATAATAAATAAATCTTTAAAGGCAATGGGACTTCCTAGGTGGAAGTCTTGTATCTCTGACATTCTTTGCGCAGACTGTGAAGCAGGCCCAGGTGCAGGAAGCAGCTGCTAACGTTCGGGCCTGTTTGTCCACAGTGACCGGTTGGCCCTCCTGCAGGTCAGGAGGATCCTGCAGCAGCTGGGCCTGGACAGCACGTGTGAAGACAGCATTGTGGTGAAGGAGGTGTGTGGGGCCGTGTCTCGGAGGGCTGCCCAGCTCTGCGGCGCAGGCATGGCTGCCATCGTGGAGAAAAGAAGAGAAGATCAGGGGCTCCAGCACTTCAAGGTCACCGTGGGCGTAGATGGAACGCTCTACAAGCTTCATCCTCAGTGAGTGCCTGAGACACGCGTGGGAACTGGGACAGGGGGCAGGCCAGCTGGTGGCCTGGGCTGGACCCACACGAATGCTTCATCTTCACATTGGGAAGATGTAGCCCCGTGGGGATGGGAACAGGGCATGGTAGAGCCCACTGCTGTTGAGGCTGAAGCAAAGGCTGGCGCCCCTGCTTCCTCATTGTCCATGCAAGGTTAATAGTCAGCCTTTAAACTCCAGCCAGGGGCTTCCTCTGTGCCAGGTCAGCAGCAGTGACCTCTGCCTCTTAGGGTATGTATTATGCATGGAGATAAAATGGGGACCACCCAGCGCCAAAGTAATACATGTAGTGATTGCTGCACTGGTTGGCATAACATGGCCAGAGTGCCAGCCAGGGGTGAGCTGGCTGTAACTTCTCAGTTCAGTCAGTGGACAGAAAAATAAAAATCCCTGCCATACAACACAGGGTTGACTCCAGGCCCTACCATGCAGAAGCCAGGTGACATAGGGCCAGGTTTTGCCTGCTTTGAACTTCCGGCTCTTTTTCTGTAGAATGGGGACAAAGAAAATCATGCCTCATAGGCTGTCATGAGGCTTAAGTTTAATAGCTTCGCTAATGAAAGCTATTACTTTCTTTTAGGGGATGGAGAGTGAGACAGGGTTTCTCTGTGTAGCCTTGGCTGTCCTGGACTCACTTTGTAGACCAGGCTGGCCTCAGACTCACAGAGATCTGCCTGCCTCTGCCTCCCGAGTGCTGGGATTAAAGGTGTGCCCCACCACTGCCCAGCAGAAGCTATTATTTTTGTTCAGTGTTTCCCATTTTATTTTGGTGACAAGGAGCTGTATGAACAAGATTATAAAATTCCTGTGGTAGTGATCGCTGGCTCACAGCTTCTCTCTTTGTCCCTTGGATAATTCACATTTGGAGGTTTGGTTTCTTTTTCTTTCTTTCCTTCTTTGTTTGTTTGTTTGTTTGTTTGTTTTGATTTTTCAAGACAAGTTTCTTCTGTATAGCCTTGACTGTCCTGGACTTGCTTTGTAGACCAGGCTGGCCTCAAACTCACAGGGATTCACCTGCCTCTGCCTCCTAAGTGCTGGGATTAAAGACATGTGCCACCACTGCCCAGCTCGGGGTTTAGTTTCTACAAATACAGCCTTTTAAAAATATTTTTACATTTATTTTGTATGTACATGTGTATATATGTACATATGTGGATACATAGGCATCAGTTCTCTCATCCTCACATGGGGCCTGCCCAGGAATCGAACTCAGGTCATCAGGCCTGGTGGCAAGCACCTCTGAGCCATCTCAGCAGCTCCAAATCTCTTTCTTGAACTAAGACTTGAACAAAGGCTAGAAAGAAACGATACAATCCTTTTTAAAAGTGCTGACTCTAGGCTGGGTGTGGTGGCACATACCTTTAATCCCAGCACTCGGGAGGCAGAGGCAGGTGAGTCCCTATGAGTTCCAGGCCAGCCTGGTCTACAAAGCAAGTCCAGGACAGCCAAGGCTAACACAGAGAAACCTTGCCTCAAAAAACAAAAACAAAACAAAAGGTGCTGACAAACAGTTTGTGGAGTCTCCCACCCCTTCACAACAAAAGCTCTCAGAAGTAGGAACTGCAGTCTCCTGGAAGCTATCGCTCCTGGAGACTCCTACAGCTGACACCACACTTGACTCACGAGGGTGGGGTTTTCACCTAAGGCCATGGAGGAAAGCACGGTCACAAGAGTCTAGTCGCAAGGGCTGATGTGTTGTCCTCTTTGTCCCAGCTTCTCCCGGATACTGCAGGAGACGGTGAAAGAACTGGCCCCTCAGTGTGACGTGACATTCATGCTGTCAGAAGACGGCAGCGGGAAGGGAGCAGCTCTGATCACAGCAGTAGCCAAGAGGTTACAGCAATCGCAGAAGGAAAACTAGGTGGTCTTGTGGGGCCCGTGATGCCCCATGCTGACCAGGGACCACCAGATGACCTCCTGGCTGACCTCCCCTCCTCAGTACTCTGAGCATCCTGGTGCTGGTTTTGCGGTGACACTCGGCGACACCTCTACTTGGTATATTTTGGCTAAAGATGGGCTGGCTTTCCAAATCAAAGGATGTGGCCTACGAGATCTGTTCTTGGCAAATTTTTCGTTTGAGCTGTGAGCTTTTGATAGCTTCAGGTCTCATGGCTGTTGGACTCCAGATCTGGCCAGGTGGCTGGTGGCTTAGTCCCTCTCTGGCATTAAGCTACCTCTGGCTGGAGATTGGGCCTGAGACAAACCCTTGAGAGGGAGAAAGAGTATTAGTGTTCTGGAGGATCTAGCTTAACATGGCCCTCTTGTCATGTTGGCTTTATAGGTGCCCGGAGAACAAGGGCTTCGTCCCATTGCCATGGAGCCAGGAGGAATCTTACCAACTTCGGGGTGCTCTGTGAGCACCCTGGGGTGTCATCCCCCATGTGTGTATTATGGGGTGGGACACTGCTCAAGGGACTGTTTTTCATTTCACGGGATGCAGCAGGTGTCACTGCTGATCGTATGTGTTTTGAGGACCGTTAGGTATGCGAAGTGCGGGTCCACAAATAAAAGATACTTGGGTTTCTGGGAAACTTGGCGTGATATTGAGCTTTCTCCTCGGGGGCTCGCTGGTGCCTCCACATCTTGTCAGGAGAATAAGGAACCTGGATAGTCTAGTCCAGACTTCCTGCCAACAGAAGGGGGCATATGGTACAGATTGTCCAAATTTCACTTGATTGAAGTGAAGTACTTCCTGCGGCTGAGCAGTGGCCACGTGACTACGTGACAGTGCTTGCTCTTGAACTGGGGTCTGCTGGAAGTCATGTGTGCGTGCGCATGTGTATTTGTGTGCATGTAGATATGTGTTCATGTATGTGTGTGTGTGTGCAAATATAGATATGTGTTCATGTGTAGGTATGTGTATATGTGTGTGTATTGTGTGCACACATGTGTCTAGAGGCCAGAGGACAACTTCAGTATCATCTCAGAAATGCCATCCATCATCCCCTTTGAGACAGGGTCCTTCAGTGGGATCTGGGGCTAGGCTAGGCTGGCTGTCCAGCAAGTCCCAGGCATCCTCCTGTCTCCACCTACCAACATTGGAATTACAGGCACACCACCACACAGGGCGGGTATCCTTATGTATGGATGGAACTCGGGTCCTGCTGTTTGACAGAGAGCACTGTCCTATCTCCCCAGCGCCCAGAATCCTTTCTTCTCCTCTGCTGCTCTCTCTCTCCCAGGAACCGGGTCCTCCCTTCCACCCCCAACCCTCCCATCCAGAACCCTCTGGAGCTGTGTCCCTGACCCTTTCCCCAAGAGCCATCCCTTTCTCTTCACTCTCAGCTCTCCTCTGACTGGCCTGCATTTTCTGTCTTCTCACCGGACTCTGTGGGCTGCGTATCTGGTCTAATAGGTTGTAAGCCTGGTGACAGTCGTATCTTTTTTTAATTGTCAGAGTGAACCCAGGAGTGTGCCATTCTGATTCAATACTGAGGAGATACGATTTTATAAGCTAAGATGTTTCCCTGGCTTGGGGCTTGGGGTTGGGGTGCGAGTGGGGGGCAATGGCAGGCCATTATCTCAGGAAACAAAGTGAGAAGACTGCGCAGTCCAGGCTGATTTGATGTGTTTGACACAGGTTCAACCCCAGGGAGTCACAGTTGCCTCTTCCTGACAGGATGGCCCCTGCACTGAGAGTTGTCATATGCTGGGGGGACAGAACCAGGCAGGCTGGTCCCAGGGAGAGAGAGGCCAGCCAGGCCTAGGATCAGATGAGGGAGCAATGTTTTCTGAAACATTCAGTAAACACGTACAATGTTAGCACTGCGAACAGGTCCTAGATGGCACCCTTAGCCTTTCCTGTATTTTAAAGCTCTCAGCAGAAATGTTGCAGGATTTGTTACATTTATTCTTATATTTGGATATAATGTCTCTCTGGGGATATCTTTTCCTCTTCTCCCTAGTTCCCTTTCTCCTTAAAAAAAAAAAAAGATTTATTTTTATTTTATGTGTATGAGTAATTTGCATGCATGTTTGTCTGTGCACCATGTGCATGCCTGGTGCCCACCAGGTCAGAAGAGAGCATCGAATCCCCTGGAACCGGAGTTGCAGATGGTTATGAGCCACCGTGTGGGTGCTGGGAATAAAACCTGTGTTCATACAAGGGCAGCCAGTGCTCTTAGTCACTCAGCTATCTCCAACCAAAGCCCTTTCCTTTGGTTTTTAAGTTTTCACATTTTATTTTGTGTGTACACGTGTGTGTGTGTGTGTGTGTGTGTGTGTGTGTGTGTGTGTGTGTGTGTGTGTATGCGTAGGTTGGAAGACAACTTTCTAGAATTAGTTCACTTCTACCATGTGGGTTCTGGGACTGAACTTGGTGGCAAGCACGCTGACTGGATGGGCCACCTCACCAGGCCTTTGGTCTTTTTGAAACAGTAAGGTTGTCCTCGAACTTGGCTTGATTCTCCTGTTTATGCCCCCTGATAGCTTGCCTCCTGGCTTTACCAGGCCCTGAAGAAATCGCACTAGGTTGTTGTCTTAATCAGCTGGGAGCCTGGCTGCCTTTGGTTTCTTTCCCTACTTGTCCTACCTGGGGACCACACCCTCAGCTCTCCCTTCCCACTTCCCTCTGAATCTGCAGCATCCTTTTTGGACAGATAATCTGGCCCACTGGTTCAGCCTGCTCTACTGCCATGCCTTCCCTTGGCTCTCAGCACATGTAGGCAGGGGTGAGAAGGCCATCCAGCCTTCTTGTGTAGTTCTGATCTCTTGGGAAAAAAAAAAAAGAAGCCCAAGAAGCCCCAAGATATCTAGGTATCCTTGGCCACTGTAACCAATTGATGACATCATAGAGTTGGTACCAGAAAAGGAACTCCAGAAAAGGCAAACATCCATTCCATGACTACAGTCTACCCCCGAAACACCTGGGACAATGGAGGGTCCCCCTCTCCTCAAGGCTTGCTAGGCCAGACCAGTAACTACATTAAGGTAAACTGTTTTTAGAACCTCATTTCTTCTTTAGAAAATAAGGGGGATGTAGGTCAACTGGTAGAGAACTTGCCTAGCACGGACAAAGGCATGGTTTGGTCCATAGCACTGCTTAAACCCAGGGTGGTGAGACTTGTCCTCAAATCCTAGTCCTCAGGAGGGGAAACTCAAGGTCATCCTTGGCTATAAATGAGTTAAAAAGCCAGCCTGAGTACATGTAACCCAACTTCACAACAAAAATAAAAACAGCCTTGGCATTGTGGGGGGAGAGCTCTGTGAATTTGAGGCTAACCTGGGCTCTATTACGAGGCTGTCTCATCAATCAAAGACAAGAGCATTCTTTATTTTCTTTTGTTTTTGTTTGTTTGTCCCCCCCAAATAAAATAGTCATACATGTACTTATTTATTAATCCATTATTATGTAACAAGCGCCAGCAGAACGTAACAGCAATCATAATTTTGAAGCTCTGACGAGCGTAAACCTTATTTTGAGATGTTGACAACAACAACAATAAAAATATCTGTAGTTTCTTGACCGATGAGATGGCTTAGTGGGTTAAGGCTGCTAAACCTGGCAGCTTGAACTTGATCTTTAGAACCCATTTGCTGGAAGAAGAGAACTGACTTCCAGAAGCTGTCTCTGACCTCCATATGCATGAGGGGACATGTGCCACCCACCCCAGAAACATAAAAATAGACGTAAAAATCTGTGGTTTTTATTGAAGACAAAGTCACTATGGCTCTCACCTCTAGAAACACTTAGGAATTTCTCTTTGTGATAGTTAATAACGTAGGATGCATTTCCCCTTGGTTTCTTTCTTTGTTTTAAATTCTTATTTTATGTGCGTTGGTGTTTTGCCTGTTTTTTTTTGTTTGTTTGCTTTTGTTTTTAGTTTTTCTTTTCTTTTTTAGGGGGGCGGGGGGAGGGTTCAAGACAGGGTTTCTCTGTGTAGCCTTGGCTGTCCGGAACTCACTCTGTAGAACAGGCTGGCCTGGAACTCACAGAGATCCACCTGCCTCTACCTCCCGAGTGCTGGGATTAAAGGCGTGCGCCACCACGCCCGGCTTTCTCTGTGTAACCTTGGCTGTCCTGGACTTCCTTTGTAGACCAGGCTGGCCTCGAACTGATCTGCCTGCCTCTGCCTCCCGAGTTGGTGTTTTGCCTGTTTGTGTGTCTGTATGAGGGTGTCGGATCCCTCTGGAACAGGAGTTAGAGTTGTGAGCTGCCATGTGGTTGCTGGGAATTGAACCCGGGTCCTCAGGAAGAGCAGCCGGTGCTCTTAACCACTGAGCCACCTCTCCAGCCCTCCCCTTGATTTCTTGTTCATGGCCAAGGCTCTTCACTTTTTCAGGCTGTGAGGAATGTATGCCACTTTATTCAAATAGCTTCCACCTCCAGCTTGCTTCCCATCTTCCTGGCGCTCTTGCCATCCGGATACCACCTCTTCTGCCTCTGCCATTCCTGTTGTCTGACATTAAACTCTGTATTTAGCTTTCTTGTCCACTTACTGGGAGCCAATAGAACCTTCCAGTTAAACAGCTCCTTCCTCTGTCTTAATTCTAATCAGTGGTTGTCTATCTATTGTGTTGGCTTGTCTATTGTCTAAACAGTTGCTTTAGAAATATTATTAATTCTTTGAGAATTTCATCCATTATATTTTTTTATCATAGTCACCCCAACTCCACCCAGGTACACCCCCCCCCCTGCGCCTTCCATCTTCCTGTCTTCATCTTATTCACTAACCCATCTACTGTCCACTTTGTTCTAAGTAGGGACACCCAGGGGAGTGCAGTTGACCTATCAGCAGCCATGTGCTTAAGGAAATCTGACTCCCCAAGCCATTAACCATCCAAGGTTCCTGAGTGAGAGGTGAGCGCTCAAGAGCCCCCTCCCACTCCACACTTGAGTTTGTGTTGGTAGCCACAGCTGCTGGGAGTTCATGAGCACAGTGGTTCTGTAAACAGTATCTTTCAAAGGAAAAAGAAAAAGTTTTAAAAGCCAAGTATGGTGGTACACATTTGTGATCTCGGTACTTGGAAAATGGAGGCAGGGGACTCAGGTGTTCAAAGCCAGCCTCGGGTAAATCGTGAGTTTGATGCCAGTCTGAGCTATGTGATATTCTGTCTCAAAAAAGATTTTAAAAGAATTTAATTTTGAGGTCTAATTTATTATTTTGTATTTTTGTATTCTATCAAAAAACAAAAACAAAAACAAAAAAACGATAACCCACCAAAGTATGGTCCTGTGCTTTTATTATTTTTAATGAACTATTTTATGTATTCCACATGGGATATTTCTAGATCTTTCTCCAATTTCAGCTCTTCCTATGCGTATGTATTTTCCTCCTCACTTTCAGTGACCTTTCTGCTTGCTGTCCTTGTTTGACACTCTTGGTTGGCCTGTTCTGATTCCTGCTGGAGGTAGAGCACGTTACCCAGTTTGTTGATGTATTTTGGGGTAGTTTTCTTCCTTAGACATCTGGTGGCTTTTGTCCTGTAAGCTTTTCACCCACGGGTCACCCACCTCTCTATCCTGGAATGTCCTGGGCCACAGCCACTTTAGTCTGAGTCATTTTGATGGAATGAGAAAGGCAACCTTGAAAGCAGGCAGTCCCAGGCCTCCCAGATCCTCAGGGAAGGGAAGCCTTCCTGCCAGCCCTGCTAGTCTTGTTTGCTGTCTATTTAACACAAATTAGAGCCATGAGGGAGGAACTGCCTCTCTCAGGTGGGCCTGTAGGCTGGTCTGCGGGAGCATTGTCTTGATTAATGATTGACAGGTGAGGACTCCGCCTACTGTGGGTGGTGCCCTGGTGGTCTTTGGTTATACAGGCAATCCTGCTGAGCAAGGCCTGAGGAGCAAGCCAGTATGCAGCCTTCTTCCGCGGTCCCTTCTTCAGTTCCTGCCTTGAGTTCCAGCTCTGACTTCCCTCAGTGAGGTGATGATGGACGGGGTCCAAGTGTAAGCCACGTAACCGCTTGCCTCCTGGAGTTGCTGTAGGTACTGGTGCCTATCACAGTAACTCATTGCCAAGTGGGACAAGTCTTAGGCCCCCTGGACGAAATTTTAGGGGTTGGCCTTTAGTGTGGTCAGAGTCAGCAGTCCTGGGAGGCTACCCACCCTGAGGGGCTGGTGAGAGAGTGAGGTGTGGCTCCCTAAGCCTATCGATACCTGTGCTGGCCTTGAAGGTGAAACTTCTCTCAGCAGTGAAGGGGCAGACAACAATTGTCTGGGGGTGGGGGTAGGGGTGGGGGTCACTCATACAGAGACACAGAGATAATTCGCTGTGGTGATGAGGGCGGAACCCAGGGCCTCACTCATGCTATGGCAGCACTGTGCTGAGCTTAGTAAACCTCCAGCCCTGAAGCAAAATTTCAATCGCCTTTCTCTAACCGCCACCATTTTTACCAGCAGAAAAGACCACTTCATGGTGTGTAATTGGTACGTAGATGGGAACTTTAAATATTTGTTGCTGTTGTTGTTGTATTTGTTTTTTTTTGTTTTGTTTTTTTTTTTTGAGCCAGAGTTTCTCTGTGTGGCCTTGGCTGTCCTGGACTCTCTTTGTAGACCAGGCTGGCCTTGAACTCACAGAGATCCACTTGCCTCTGCCTCTGAGTGCTAGGATTATAGGCGTGGGCCACCACGCTTAGCTTTATATCGCCCCATATAAGCAGAGCTCTAACCCTGTTTTCCAGGTGCCCCAGTGATGATGAAAATCATCTATATTATAGTAAACTGTAGAGAGAGAGAGAGTGTAGATGCTGGGGTGAGCCTGATGCTGGGTTAAAGCAGAGGGCAACAAGGAGACAAATGAACAGTTCCCATGGTAACCAAATAGTTCATCCCTGTCCCAGGTCAGGGCCATCTTCTTGGAGCCACCCTGACACCTAACATGCCACCAGAACATGTCCGCCTTGAGTCTGCCTTGTCTGTGAAGTTCGGTGCTGGCTTCACGCTTCTGTTCTGGCCATCTCCGACTCCTCTCATCCTTTCCCTCTGGTGCCTCAGACTCAGAAGGCAAGGGATACTGAGCCAGATCAGAAATCCACCAAACGAAGCCGTGTGGGTCAGTCTCCGGCCGAGATTCTAATGTCTTGGTTTCTGCGTGTGCTCGTGAACTCAGGGAGTGCTTGGGGCTGAGGCAAGGGTGGACTGGCCTGGGATGAAAGCTTGGATCTGAACGGTTAGACAGTGTCTGGAATTGTGCACAAAAGAGAATTGAATTGTAGATCAGCTGGGGAGCTAGTGAGACAGCCTCAGTGCCCTTGGCCTCCAGGGCTGGAAGCCTGTGGGAGCGCATAGCTGGCATTTTTTTTTAAAGCATGAGATTAGGAAGTCTTTTTGCTTCCTCTGTAAAGAGCTGGGATTCAATGAACTCCGAGGTAGGATGGGATGGGAGGTTTTGTTTTGCTTTGTTTTGGCAAAAATAAAGCAGATCTGGTTTGAGTGGTATGAGGCACTGCAGAGAGGCGTGCTCTGCCTACCGTTAGGTGAGCGGCAGGTTTGGGAGCTGCTGCGCGGCTTGGCAACCACCAAGTGTGTGGAGAAGCTGTGAGTGCAGTTTCGGAAGAGGGCCTCCCTACTGGACTCTCCAGACACCATCTTTATTTAAGAAGCCTCAAAACACCATTTCACAGTAAGTTCTAAGGTTTGCCTCTGGCCGGTGCTATATCAGTGGTTCTCAACCTGTGGGTCCTTGTGGGGGGGGGCGGGGGGGGGGAGTGGGAGGGGTCAAAGGACTCTTTCACAGGGGTCACATATCAGATATCCTGCATGTCAGATATTTACATTACGATTCATAAAAGCAGCAAAATTACAGTTACGAAGTAGCCGCGGAGATCATTTTATGGCTGCTGGTCACCACAGCGTGAGGAACTGTCAAGAAGGTTGAGGATCACTGACTTGGAGGCTGGCATCTCCTCCAGATGATGGGTATCTGGAGTCCTCACTCAGGCACTGGCTGATGCTGTGATGATGACGCGGAGAGGGAGGCCCGCCCTGGGAACCTTGGGAAGCGTCAGGCAGGCTCACTCAGATACGAGATGAGTAGCCTATCTCTCCATCTCTAGCTCTTGTCCCAGAGGATGTTGTCAGGCAGGGCTGATGGCATGGCTGTATGGGTAAGGGTGCTCGCAGCCAAGCCTGATGCCCTGGGTTTGATCCCTGGAAGCCCACATGGTGAAAGGAGAGAGCCCACTCCCTCCAAGCTGTCTTTCGACTTCCACATGCACACTGTGTGCAGGCGTGCTCACATGGGCGTGCGTGTTTGCGCATACACACACATACAAATGCCAAAAGAATTAAAATTTAAAAATTCTCCTTGATGCCAGGTGGTGGTGGTGCACGCCTTTAATCCCAGCACTTAGGAGGCAGAGGTAGAGGCAGTTGGATCTCTGAGTTTGTGGTTAGCCTGGTCTACAAAGGGAGTTCCAGGCAGGGCTACACTGTCTCAAAAAACAAACAAACAAAAAAAACAACAAAAATTATCCTTAACTTTTACCACAGCTTTGCAGGATCCATTTTGTCCATTAACCTGGGCACTTAAAAGCGTCTTTGCGTGCACAGTGGGAGTGGGAGTCACAGGTGCCACGAGCGATGGGTGGAGTTCAGAGGACAATCTCAGTTCTCATGTTCCACCTTGTTTGAGACAAGATCTCTCATTAGTCCCTGTGTCCCGCAGGCCAGGTGGCTCAGGGGCTTCTTGCTCTTCTCCCATCTTTGTCTCCATCCCACCATGAGAACACTGGGGTTACAGGTGGTCACTATTATGTGGGGGCTTTTACATAGGTTCTGGGGACCCCAACCTGGTCCTAATGTTTATGCGGAAGTACTCCACCCACTTAGCCATCTCCCCAGCCACAACCTGAGCATTTCTTTTATACACTTTGGGGCCTGGGGATATAGCTCAGTTGGTATAGTGCTTGCCTCCATGCACAAAACCTCAGTGTGCTTGTAATCCAGCATTCAGGAGGTAGAGGGAGGAAGAGTCTAAGTTCAAGGTCATCCTTGGTGGTATAGTGAGTTCAAGGCCAGACTGGGTATCTTGGTCACTGATCTATTGCTGTGCAGAGACACCCTGACCAAGGCAGCTCTTATAAAAAGAAAGCATTTAATTGAGGTTTGCTTATAGTTTCAGAGATTTAATCTGTTATTATCAAGGTGGGAACATGCTATGCAGGGAGCACGGCAGCAGGCAGGCATGGTGCCAGAGAAGTGGCTGAGAGCTACATCCAAATCTTAAAGCAGAGAGAAAGAGAAAGCTTGGGCCTGGCATGGGCTTTTGAAGCCTCAAAGTCTCCTCCAGTGACACACTGCTTCCCACAAGGCCGTAGCTCCTAATCCTTCTAATCCTTTCAAATGCCACTCCCTGGTGACCAAGCATTCAAATATATGAGCCTATGGGGGCCACTCTTATGCAAACCAACACATCTCACTCTCTGGCCCCCTATAGGCTTGTAGCCATATCACAATGCAAAATGCATTCCGTCTGACTTCAGAGGTCCCCCATAGTCTATAAGTCTCAGCATTGTTTAAAAGTCCAAAGCTCAGCCAGGCATGGTGGCGCATGCCTATAATCCCAGCACTCGCAAGGCAGAGGCAAGTGGATTGCTGTGAGTTCAAGGCCAGCCTAGTCTACAAAGTGAGTCCAGGACAGCCAAGGCTACATAGAGAAACCCTGTCTCAAACCACCACCTCCCCAAAAAAAGTCCAGAGCTCAAAGTCTCTTCTGGGACTCATGGCAGTCTCTTAGCTGTAACCCCCTTGTAAAAATAAAAAAGCAGATCACATACTTCCAACATACAATAGCACAGAATGTACATTACCATTCCAAAAAGGAAGAAAGGGGGCATAATAGAAAACACGGGACAAAACAAGACCAAAAACAGCTGGGCAAACCCAGCAGATGTCAAAGCACTTTCAGCTTTGTTGACTGTAACATGCTTTTCTGTCTTGGGCTGGTTCTGCCCCCTGTCTTGTTGTCAACAGGCCTGTAGCGTCTCCAACATCTTGGGCTTGGAGACTGTGACAGGCCTGACCATGCTCCTTATAGAAGGCTTCAGCACAATCCAGGCTTCACCCTCACAGCTTTGCACAGTGGCCTCTCTAGGCCTCCAGGTAGGGACACCCCGTGACACATGCCTGGCCTCAGCAGCTTTCCTTCATCTCAGAGGAAGAAAGCAAACTCCTTCTATCCTTGACTCTAAAGCCAGACCTATGTGGCTGAAGCTGCCAAGTTCTGTTGCTTGCTGGGGCTGGAATCTGGACCCTTGTTCAATTTCATCTGTATCAGCTTTCTGCTGTGGATGGTTTTCTTCACTGCTTAAGCTTTTAATTCCTTTCGCAAGTTGAAAGCTTTATTGAGTGGGCTCTTGCCCTGAGGTCACCACTCCCTGTATTCCATTTACATCTGGCTTTCCTTTGAGCTTTATCTCCTTGTACACTGGACTTAGCTCCATTACATTTCTTAGCACTCCTTTTCTCCTCAAACTGTATATTCTGTATTTGCCTTTGTCCAGCTTGCTCCTTTTTATTATAGATCTGCATAAGAGTGACCGCTAATAACTACATGGCAGAGTCAACACTAGGCTGTCTTGAAATCTCCTCTGCCAACACCATTAATCCTAAACACCTCAATTTAGTCTCAGACAGATTTTTAGGACAAAGGCCAAAAGCATTCATATTCTTGGTCAAAATATCACAAAGCTACTAATGTTCCTTCCCTCTGAAGCCTCTTGATGTTATGATATATAGTCATGCGGCAACAGGGTACCATGGTGGGCTCACGCTGAGATCTACCCTGGAGGGATTATGCCATTCTACAGATCTGGTATAAAGGGGATTTATTGGGGTCAGGGAGAGGAGAGCTTGGAGAAGGGGGTAGAGGTAGCAAGCGAGCCATGAGGGCAGAGAGAAGGAGAGCAAGGAGGGAGAGAAAAAGGGTGCCTAGAAAAAAGGAGGGGGGGGGTCTGGAACAGAAGGAACAGAGCAGGCTGGGGGTGGTTGGGGTCCTTTTATCCACCAGCCACCTGGAGGCAGGTGCTGACTTAAGATGTTGCTAGGTCCCTGAGATCAGACCAGCGGAATGACCTGCACACTAACACTTAAGCTGGGCCCACAATGCTCACAGCACTACTGCCCTTGCTCCTACTGGGATGATCCATTAAGCCCCCTGTCTCCTTGAAGTGTTCAGCCACTTTTCTAGTCCAAAGTCTCAGTGTCCTCCCTATTCCTCCAACAAACAGCATGTGTCAGGCCTGGCACAGCAATACCCGATTACCTGGCACCAACTTCTGTCTTGGTCAGCATGACAAGGCAACTCTTATAAAATAAAACATTTAATTGGAGGCTTGCTTATAGTTTCATAGGCTTAGTCTATTATTGTTATGGCAGGTGAATGAAAAAACAAGTAGAAAGAGAAAGACATGACTGCTCCTAGGTATGGTGAAGGAAAAGGTTTTTGTAAATAAAAGGGAGAGTGTGGGCGGAGACAGGGATATCTGGGAGGGTCCAGAGTGGACATGACCAGACCAAACTTGGCCATGTGAGAAGAAGGGGAGGGGGACAGAGAGGGGAACCAGGTGCAGTGGCCAAGAGGGCAAAGGTATAAAAGAAGTGGGCAACCAAAATGGCTGGATTATATAGAGAAGAGCCTCTAGGGAAGGGCAAGGGGAGGGTAAAGGGCAGGGTATGCCAACCATACCCTGTAACAGGTAGGGACTGAGGAATGCTGGGAGAGCATGCTGGCCAAGTTTGCTTTGGTATGTTAAATAGATAGCTAGGGTCCTCTCTCCCAGGGTTTGAGACTTAACAGCAGGGAACATGGTTACCTGCAGGCAGGGGGAGGAGAAGAAGAAGAGAGAGAGGGAAGGGGATGTGAAGGGAGAAAGGGAAAGAGAAGAGAGACTGGGCCCACCCTCAGTGACACACTTCCTCCAACAAGGCCACACCCCCTAATCCTTCTAATCCTTTCAAACAGTACCAGTCCTGGTCACTAAGCATTCAAATATATGAGCCAACCAGAGACATTCTGCACGAGGGGCTGCACGAGATGCCCATCTCAAAACAAAACAGACAAATGCATATAGCACCTCAGCTGGTATTAGCACTGAGCTTCTCACCGGCCCTCAACCTTAGCCGCTGCACCCCTAGAAGGAAGAATTAGGGTGGAAGGGACTGAGATCTGAACCCAGATCTTCTGTTGCTGTTCTTCCGTGAACAGGTGCCTTGACTTGTCTGAGCTCCAGCGTCCGCACAGTAGAATGATCTCTAGGCCTCCTGCTGTTGGCGGCTTCCAGATAGCCACACGCCAAGGTCCTTAGTGCAGTCCTGACATCTGATTGCCACCCTCATGGTTAATATCCGCATCACTGTTGTCCCCACTCTTTCCCCCAAGATGTCTGGGAGGCTCCTATAGAACAAAGAACCTGGTGACTCTCCAGGTGTCGCGGATATGTTCTGTGGTATACTGCTCTCCGAATGTCAAGGGCATCAAAATCTAGAAGGGGACAAAAGGGCAAGGTCCACGTGGTACTCCAGATCTGCGCCCCGCTTTTTCACAGGGTTGCTGAGTGGCTCAACCCGTTCCAGGCTTCCGGGGTGACTCTTCTGTCTCTTTCTGTTCCTTAGGACGCCAACTAACCAGTTAAAGACTGTTCCTCAGAGACCTGGGAGGAGAGAACTTGCCCTGGTCCCACGTGTTTTTCGTCTGCAACCCAGTCACTCTGCACAGACAGCAAATGCTCTCTTTTGGGAAAAATGAGAGTGCACGCAAGTGAAGAGCTGTCAGAGGTGACTCAAAGTCTTCAGAGGCAAGTGCTCAGGGACCTGGGTGCAGGCTGCAGACCATGGTGGGTTTCACAAAGCTCCTGTGATTTTCTGCCTCAGGCAGCCTCCTGGGTTCAGTAAGATGCGTTGAGAGTGACCCGGTCTTAGGATGTGAAGATGGACCATACATTCCACTGAGGGGGCCTGGACAGCGTCACTTTCCCAGGGCTATACAGTAGTGTGAAAATAGACTTAAGCTCCCTAGTTAGGTGTCTCAAGTGATAAGGCTAAGACCTTTTCTTTCTTTTTTTAAAAAATGAGTTTGGAAGGGCAGATACTGTACTGACACTGATCACAAGTGGACGACCTGGGAAATACCAATCCCCCAGTACCCATTGCTCTTTCTGTCATATGTGTGTGTGCATGCAGACACATGTGTCTGAGTGTTTGTGTGCGTGTGCACATGCATGTGCATATATGTAGGCTCAGGACAACCTCTGGTGTTATTCCTCAGGAGCCATCTACCTTGTGCTTTGAGGCAGTTTCTCACTGGGTTTTGGGCTTACCACCTCGGCTAGGCTGGCTGTGCGGCAAGCCCCAGGAACCCACTTGTTTCTGCCTTCCTGGTCCTGAGATTGCAAGCAGGGGCCACCAAGCCTGGCTATTTTCCTACCAGTTCTGGGCATCAAACTGATGTCATCTGTTTGTGAGGCAAGCATTTTCCCAGCCATCTTCCTAGCTTCCCTCCAAGCTGTCTTCAAAGATAGGATCTTGCTGTGGAGTCTAGACTGACTCAACTCCACCATCCTCCTGCCTCAGCGTCCTAAACGCTGGGGATTGCTGGTGTTCACCACCTCGCCTGGTTTCTCCTTCCTTGTCAGTTCAGTGTCTTTAGCTGCTTTTCCTGTTGCTGTGATGGGATACACCTGACAAAGGCAACTTCAAGGGCGAGCCTTCATTCTGGCTCACAGTTGAGGATTGCTGTCTGTCATGGCAGGGACGGCTCAGCAGCAGGAGCTTGAAGCAGCTGGTCACAGCCCAGCTAAACTCATGGAGCAAACAGCAACAAATGCATGCTGCCACCCCGCGCTCTCTCTCTCTCCTTTATACAGCCCAACGGTCCACACCAGGTCCCGCCCGCAGTTCAGATGAGTTTTTCCCCACAGCAATGGATTTATGGTCATCCCTCACAGGCATGCCCAGATGCCCATTCTCAGGTGCTTCTGGATCCTTCCAACTTGAAAATTAACATTCAGTGTCTGAATTGATGCAATGCTGCGGAGGGACAAAGTGACTAAGAAGAATGTGACAGCGTGAGTGCCCAGTCGGCTTGGCACAGACCTATAATCCCAGACACTCACAAAGCAGCAGCAAGAGAACTGAGGAGATTCAAGGGCCGTGAGGGGATACCAGACAACTTTTGAGTCCAATTTAGGGAGAGCCTGACATAAAAAAAAAATTTTTTTTTGAAGTAAAAGTGAAGTTAAGCGTGGGGCTATAGCTCAGTGTGGATACTTTTTCCAGCTGTGTGAGGCCCTGAGTTCGATCCTCAGTACCTGACAGGGCTGGAGAGTGAGGGGGTTGGGAGGGGGAGTTGAAGCTCAGCAGGGCATAGTGGTGAGCTGTGGGAAGCTGGAGCCAGATCGCCAGCCCCGTTTCAAATCTCATGCTTGCTACTTGCCATCCGTCTGAGCTGGGGAAGCTGTCTGACCTTCCCAGAAGAGAGCACAACGCTTGTTGTGACCTTGGGGGGTGGGGTGGGGAGGCGGGGCTCAGCTCTCTACCCACTACAGAACTGTCACCTGCTGTTTGTAAAGATTCCTCTGGAGTAATCGGTGAGAGCAGGTTGAGCTAATAATGTAAGGGAAGCCACAGCCGGTCCCCAGCAAACTGAGAATGACCTGTGGGGTTTGGTGTTACTGGCACAGTGAAAAACCAGGAGCCTTGGATTCAGGTAAATGACCTTGCTATGCTGAGATTACCCAGCTCTCGAGAACCCCTCAAAAAAGACCACCAGGACTTGATACCGATGCAATATACCCAGGATAGGAGAGTGATACCGGAGCTTCAAGGGTAATGGGTTTATAAGGCAGGTTGGGTCCAGGAGGCTGGATCTGCAGGGAATTTGTTTTACCTCAGAGGATCATTGCACGTTAATTGTATCTAATTGTTCCGGTGGCAGGTCTAGTTTATGGCAGTGCATGGGCTTTCCCGGAACACAGGAAGTAGTGAAAACACCTGGAGGACAACTTCTCACAGACCACGGCATTAATTGTAGACTATACATTACATATAGGATATGGCATTAATTTTGCCCCTACGACCCAAGAAACGAAACCTCTCATCTGAAACTCAACGGTCCCTGGGCCAGAATTTTGGGGAAGACGCACACTTGACTTAGGCAGATGTTTTTTACTCTGTTGGAGGGAAGGAAGGAGCCAAAGAAGACAGTTCTAGACTTCCTCACAGCCCCAGAGAGGACCCTGGGCTTGCAGGAAGTGCTCACACAGAATGAACTGCACAGTACAGTGCGTGCTGCCAGCGTGGTGGGCCACAGATATGCTCCTCATTTCTGCCTAGTGTCTGGGACCAAGCAATCTCCTGTGGGAGACCTATCATCACCGAGCCTCCAACAGACACCCAGATACCTTCCCCTCCCCCGCTCATCTCCCAGGCAACAGTTAGTGGTTAGCAGAGGACGGAAGAGGGCCATAGCATCATCACCTAGCTTCTCCATCACCTGTACTAATGGGATGGGGAGCACCGCCTCTCTGTAGGATGCTGGAAGCTGCCCTTGTACCAGGAAGGCAGGCAGGTGTGTATGTGGTTGTCTGTGGACTTTGTAAGCCTGACTAGTAGAGAGAGGAGGGCATTTCTTATAATGACAAAGCTAATTCACACATGATACCAGGTGCAGTGGCTCACGCCTGTAATCCCAGCACTTTGGAGGCTGAGGCAGGAGGACTGTTGTAAGTTTGACACTATTACAGTTTATGTAGTAAGTTCCAGGCTAGTCTGGACTACAGAGTAAAATACTCAAAAACAAAAAACCAAAACAACAACAACAACGACCAAACAATAAACCACAAAAACTCATAAATTATGCCTGATGTGGTGATGCCCATAATCGTGGCACTGGGAGGCTAAGGCACAAGAGTTGCCGTGAGGTCTAGGCCAGCATGGGCTGTTGTGTTCTGGGTTTGGCTCAGGCTCTGCTCTGGGCTGGGTCAGCTACTGAGTCTCATTAACAGAAGCTGCAGCCTTCGGAGCCAGAGCAGTACTTCTGTGCAGAAAGCTGATGTGAAACCAGGGCAAAAGCCTTCACTGAGTTTCCGTCTGTAAAATAGTCTTGCACTTACGGGCCCTGGCTCATACATTTTAAGTATCCTGAGGTTATAAGCATTAAAGTCTGCAGGAGGCAAGATAAGTGTTCTCAGGGCCTGGGGAGATGTACTGCCGATGGCTAGGAGTGTCTCCAGGGGATGATGGGCATTTCCTTTCCTGTGTGCGGATGTGAGTGTGGTATATATGCGCACTAGGGGCGGGGTCCAGGTACATGTGCATGTATGTGCACAGAGGCTGGAGGAAGATGCTGGGTGCCTTGCTCCATCAGTGCCAGCCTCACTCCTTTGAGATGCATGTCTTACTGAACCTGGAACAAGGCTGGGAGCCAGCAAGGGACCGGGATCTCTGCCTAATCTGCTCTCAGAGATCTGGGGCTCTAGGTGTGTGGCCACATCTGGCCTTTTATGTAGGTGCTGGAATCCAATATTGTACGCTTGTGCTCTTACCCACCGACTCTCCTCTCCAACTCCATACCTTGCATTTTCTAGAATTAGACAGCAGTGAAGCTTGTGCCCTGAAAACAACCAAAGTCTTCAAATCTTCAAGGGAATGGCTGTTGGCTTAGGGGCTGTATTTCCAGTAGTTGTTGTTGCTGGTTTTTTTGAGACAAGGTTTCTCTGTGTAGCCTTGGCTGTCCTGAACTGGCCTGGTAGACCAGGCTGCCGTCAAACTCACAGAGATCTGCCTGCTTTTACTTCCCTGAGTGTTGGGATTATAGGATTACACTGCTCAAGACTGCATTTCAAGTTTTAAAGTGTATATGCACTTACCATTGATAATTAAATAAGTTAATATTGTCATTATATGGAACAGCCCCTAAAAGTTACACAGCTGAGTTATTATTCATTGGGCAGTGGTGGCAATCAAACCTAGAGCCTTTGGTGCCCGTGAGACATGATCTGCCACTGAGCTACACTCTGAGCCCTCTAGGGTAAAATGTGAAAACTCATAAAGGAGGCTGGAGAGGTGGCTCCGTGTCCTTCATCTGGTGGTCTGGGTTCCCAGTAAGGTAGGGAGCCTCAAGGTCAAAGGTACCATTTCTAGCTCAGGGGCGGCTTAGAGAGCACTAGGGAAAGCCTGTGCCCTAGGCTGGGGTGTGGAAAGAGTTTTCCACTGGGTGTGACAGTTAGTTATCTCTTTTAGAATGAGATTGCTGGTATCAGACAGCAGTAGAGACTCCACAAGCCTGTGATGTTATCAAAAGTGTTATAGCTCCTTGGTTAAGCTGCTGTGCTAAGGAGGACAGAGGAAGTAGGTGGATGCCTAAAACTGGCTGGAAGGCAGGTTCAGTAAGGTCCCCCCGCCCATTAGCCAGCACTGAGCTTTCCGTGATGGAGTGGGTTTCAGCAGCTCCCAAGGCAGCTCCGCCATTGCTGTCTGAACAGCAGTCAAGCCCCAGGCATGGAGTGGTGATTGTTCCCCAGAATAAATGGAGTCTTGGATGGTCATGGTGGAGGAATGGTGTGAGCATGAGAGAGCAAGCCAGCCTTTATTTTCATGAACCAGGTATCTATAAACCTTGACCAGTGGGGAGAGGTTTGAGGGTGAATGTGTCTGATTCACTGGGGCCAGGAGTGCCAGGATTCTTGATTACATGCAGTGGTGCAGTACCTCATTTCCATGCAGTAGCAGGGGGTCCTATGGCTAGAAGGACAATACTGTACATAATTATCCTATGGGTTGTGGAAGAACTTCCAGGCATGATTTTAGGTCATTTGCTGAAGGTTAGGATCTCCTTAGTATAGGGTGTGGTATTTCCAAGAATCCCCCAGCTGCTTGCTGAACAGGTTCTATCAGGAAAGAGTCAGGCCTGTAATCTACCCTGGGGGCTATGTGATGCTCTTTACAAGATCTGGGGTTCCCCAGATTAGGCAAAGAGAGAACCCCGCTGAAAAAGGGAGTGGACTGTTACAGATTGAGCACAGAGACAATTCAGAAATGCCAGACTTCAGTCTTACCAGCATTATCCCGCCAGGCATGGTGGTGGTGGCTCACTCCTTTAATCCCAACACTCGGGAGGCAAAGGCAGGTGGATCTCTGTGAAGGCCAACCTGGCTTACACAGTGAGTGAGTCTAGGGCAGCCAGGGCTGTTACACAGAGAAACTCTATCCCAAAAAAAGCTAAAAAACAAAATAAAACAAACAAACAAACAAACAAACAAAAACCCAACATAATCACACAGTTCAGCAATTAAAAGTACTGGCTGCTCTTCCAGAGGACCCAGGTTCAATCCCCAGCACCCACACAGTGGCTCACAACTCTCTGTAACTTCAGTCCCAGGGCACCCAACACTATCTTCTAGCCTTCTCTGGCCTTTCTTACATGTGCTGCCCAGACATACATGCAGGCAAACCACCCATACAGATGAAAACAAAACAAAGCACAAAGGAGCACTGTGGGAATGAAGAACCAGCCGGGACAGACCAGCACAGTAGGTGCCATGTCCCCTAGTCACTGCTTATGTGCAGGACAGACCAGCACAGTAGGTGCCATGTCCCCCAGTCACTGCTTATGTGCAGGACAGACCAGCACAGTAGGTGTCATGTCCCCCAGTCACTGCTTATGTGCAGGACAGACCAGCACAGTAGGTGTCATGTCCCCTAGTCACTGCTTATGTGCAGGACAGACCAGCACAGTAGGTGCCATGTCCCCCAGTCACTGCTTATGTGCAGGACAGACCAGCACAGTAGGTGTCATGTCCCCCAGTCACTGCTTATGTGCAGGACAGACCAGCACAGTAGGTGTCATGTCCCCTAGTCACTGCTTATGTGCAGGACAGACCAGCACAGTAGGTGCCATGTCCCCTAGTCACTGCTTATGTGCAGGACAGACCAGCACAGTAGGTGCCATGTCCCCTAGTCACTGCTTATGTGCAGGACAGACCAGCACAGTAGGTGTCATGTCCCCTAGTCACTGCTTATGTGCAGGACAGACCAGCACAGTAGGTGTCATGTCCCCTAGTCACTGCTTATGTGCAGGACAGACCAGCACAGTAGGTGCCATGTCCCCTAGTCACTGCTTATGTGCAGGACAGACCAGCACAGTAGGTGCCATGTCCCCTAGTCACTGCTTATGTGCAGGACAGACCAGCACAGTAGGTGTCATGTCCCCTAGTCACTGCTTATGTGCAGGACAGACCAGCACAGTAGGTGCCATGTCCCCCAGTCACTGCTTATGTGCAGGACAGACCAGCACAGTAGGTGCCATGTCCCCCAGTCACTGCTTATGTGCAGGACAGACCAGCACAGTAGGTGTCATGTCCCCTAGTCACTGCTTATGTGCAGGACAGACCAGCACAGTAGGTGCCATGTCCCCCAGTCACTGCTTATGTGCAGGACAGACCAGCACAGTAGGTGTCATGTCCCCCAGTCACTGCTTATGTGCAGGACAGACCAGCACAGTAGGTGTCATGTCCCCCAGTCACTGCTTATGTGCAGGACAGACCAGCACAGTAGGTGTCATGTCCCCCAGTCACTGCTTATGTGCAGGACAGACCAGCACAGTAGGTGCCATGTCCCCCAGTCACTGCTTATGTGCAGGACAGACCAGCACAGTAGGTGCCATGTCCCCCAGTCACTGCTTATGTGCAGGACAGACCAGCACAGTAGGTGTCATGTCCCCCAGTCACTGCTTAGGTTCATTCCCACCACACTCAAAAAAAAAAAAAAAAAAAAAAAAGATGACACCCAGAGGGAAAGATGTGGGCAGCCCTACAGGCAATGGAGATGCCAGAGCAGATCAGGCACAGAAGGATAAAGGGGTATGTGTGTGTGCGCACAGGTGACTGATAATGTGTACATCTGACTATATTGAGTCTTATTTAAAAATGCAGAGTTTCATTTAAACAGACAAATAGAAGGTTATATATAAAAGTCCCTGATGGGCAGTGGTGGCACACTCAGCAGATGGAGGCAGGTGGATCTCTGTGAGTTTTAGGACAACCTGGTCTACATAACTCCAGGACACCCAGGGCTACATAATGAGACCATCTCAAGACAAAGTCTTCCCAGTTCAACGCTAGTAAGAGGCCACGCAGGGCTCCTAAGCTACACATCTTGGCCTGGCAGGTGAGCTTCACCCTGAAGTTACATCCAGCACATTAACTATATGAGGGGGGTACAGCCTTCTCACCCCATCACACTGGGCTGTCAGTACACAGTCCAGTTACTGCTATTCCCCGGCACCCTGAAGAATAATACAAATCCCAATTCTCCTCCCTTTCTTACAGAAACCTTCAAGTGGAGGGATTAAGTGTAAATATCAAATCCAACTTTGATTTTGTAGACTAATAACAAGGATGAAAGCACACTAGTTTTGTCTGTGTCTTTCTGCCAAGCTCCCGTAGAACTCTGCACTGCCAATTTTAGTGACTCGAGCCAGCTGCCTGGCACTGGACCCATATTTGAAGCCTGGGTCCTTGGCTTCCCCACTTGGAGAAGGAAGGGCCTTTTTTGAGGTAGCTGCAGCATGCGAATTGTTAGGCAAAGCACAGAGCAGTCGGGAGCTGTCCTGGCTGTTAGAGAGTGGGCAAAGGGACCCTCAATCTTGACAATTTGGATAGGATTCCCCCCTTAGCTTTACTGATATCGAATTGACAAACAGTATATGGTTAAGGTATTAAATGTGTGTGTGTTCACGTGTGCGCGCGCACACACACACACACACACACACACACACACACACACAGTGAAATTATTACCCCAGTCAAACTAACTAACACAGCTATTTTCTTAGCTATTCCTTTTTTTCTCCAGTAAGCACCATTTTAACAAGTTTTTTGTTGTTTGTTTGTTTGTTTGTTTGTTTTGAGACAGGGTTTCTCTGTGTAGCCTTGACTGTCCTGGACTCGCTTTGTAGACCAGGCTGGCCTCCAACTCACAGTGATCTACCTGCCTCTGCCTCCCGAGTGCTGGGATTAAAGGCGCCAAGCCTGGATCCCTGAGTTCAGTCCCCAGAACCCACATGGTGGAAGCAGAGACTCAACTCCTGCAAGTTGTCCTCTGCCCTCCCATGCTCCTGGTGGGACACATGCGCATGTACACACAAACAGAGTCCCTATAAAACAAAGAATACTGTAGCAAGCCTCTCTTTTTTTGTGTTGGTGTTGATATGAAGAGAAACACAAAGAAAAAGACATACCTAAAGTAATAAATTTTATTTCTGTGGGCATGTGATTTCAATTTTTTAAACCACTTAATTGTATTGCTAGACTTTTTGTTTTGTTTTGTTTTGTTTTGTTTTTTTCGAGATAGGGTAGCTATGGCTCTGTAGACCAGGCTGGCCTCGAACTCACAGAGATGCGTCTGCCTCTGCCTCCTGAGTGCTGGGATTAAAGGTGTGCGCCACCGACGCCTGGCGTATTGTTGGACTTTTAAATGAGCACAGTGCATTGTTTTTTAGACTTAGAAACATAGGTTTCCTCAGAGATTCTCCGGACCATGTTTAAGTTAGACAGGTGAGAGGAAGTGGAAAGCTGGATGAAGGTTGTGCTTCTGAAAAGACAGCCGTTGGAAGATGCCTCAGCTCATCCGCAGCTCACCTCCTGACCACAGCTTCTGCCTCCAGCAGGATGTCCAGGAAGTGCTTCTAGAGTGATGCTTTGCTAGAGACTATGCCTGGGTTTATGGCCTTACCTGAGCTCATAGATCCTTCTAGAAACAGGGCTCTATACTCTACCTGGGGTCAGTCCTCAGTGTCAGGGTACTTAGCTGCTCAACTGGTGAGGACAGAAGAATGGCGTTGCAGAGACTCTGACCTGCCTCTTCTGAATTCATTTTTCTCTAGGAGCAGGAGATTCAGCTTCTGAGAATAGAAGACCCCTGGGAAAACAGAGTAGCCAGCATCTCTACACTATGGGACAGAGCTGCCAGCGAGGAAAGGTAACCACCCCCCCCCCCATAATCCCCAGGATCTCACATATGCTAGGCTGGCCTCGATTTCCATGTAGCCAGGAATGACCTAGAACTCCTGATGCTCCTCTGTCTACCTCCCAAGTGCTGGGATGACAGGCATGCACGACCATATCCAGTCTGCATAGTGCTAGGGATTGAGCCCAGCCAGGGCCTCTTGCATGCTGGGCGAGCATGGCTCAGCTGAGTCATAGCCCCAGGTTTCCCTAGCTTCTCAGAGGATCCGATAGGCCATGTCTCTCTCAGGGTGTTGACTTAGGGTCCAGCGTAGATCTAAGACACAGCAAGAACATATCCCAGGATAGGCAGGAGCCTTCCATCTGGCCTCTGGCTTTCAGTACAGGTTATTTTTCTCAACCAGACCTGTGGTTTCTATCTAAGGGAAGCCTTGCAACCTCCTGGCTAGCCACGTCTCAGAAAGTTATGTTGCAAAGTCATGGGCATGGCCTAAAAGCAAGATGCTGGCTTTGTTCTCTAAGGGATGTAAGTCATTTGGGCGGAATTCCCCAAAGGCCTTGCCCATCCCTGGACATTGAAGCACACCTCCAAAAATGCAGCTAGCAAGGATTATATTCCAGTGGGTAGCTAGCTCATTTGAGACCCATCTTGCTGCACATGGGCCCTGGAGTGAGGGCCATAGCTGTTTCCTTTAAGGGGAGGAGAGGAACTTGTGTGCCTCGTGGGTGTAAGCCCAAGGACAGATGCAGAGCTGGCTCTCGTGACATGCTCTGTGGGCTAGGACTCCCTCAGAGCTACAGCAGTAGCGGGCCTGTCAGCCCATAGGGGATATATTTATCCTGACTAGCTTTAAGAATTGAGGATCTAGCCGGGCATGATAGCACACACCTTTAGCCCCACTACTCAGGAGGCAGAGGCAGGTGGATCACTGTGAGTTGGAGGCCAGCCTGGTCTACAAAGTGAGTCCAGGACAGCCAAGGCTACACAGAGAAACTCTGTCTTGAAAAATCATACACCCCCCCCCCCAAATTGGGGAGAACAAACTCAGGGTGCCGATCTGGATTGGAGATGAATGGTTTAAGGCATCAAGGGGCCCACAAAGTCCCCTCACCCTGAGGCGAGTAGTGTAATCACCGCCCTTTGTCCCCTCTGAGAGAACCTTTGCAAAGTCTGGCCAAGATGCGTTTTCTTTCCCTTGGCAGCTTCCAGAACGTCGAGCTTGTCTTCCTCCCTCTTCGAGACAAGTTCTCACTATAATAGCTTAGCCTAGCCTTGAACTCTCAGTCTCCTGCCTCCACCTCCTGAGCCCTGGAATTACCGTGCCAAGTTTATGGGGTGCCAGGGATCGAACCCAGAGCTTCATGGATGCTAAGCAAGCAATCTACCACCTGAGCCACACCGTAGCTCCCCCTCCTGTTTCTCGAGCTCTGCCTCATTTTCATTTGTCAAACATAAAGCACCTGTGTGGACTGCAGTGGCACATGGTGATCACGAAAGAACAAAAGGCATCACCGTGAAGAGGCCCTGTGGCCTCTGGACCTCTGACACCCCACCCCCACTTTCTCCTGGGTTCCTCAGCCAGTGTGGAACATAGAGGCTCCTGCTCTGGGAAAGTGTTTCCAACCACGAGGTTTATTTGGGATGTCATTGCCACCTCCCCCTGCACCCTTCCTGTGCCCTGTCTGGCTTTGCCAGTCCCAGGCAGAATGCCACCAAGAGTTTATAAAGCAGTCCAGGCCAGCCTTGGCGAGGCGGCACAAAGCAGCCAGTGTCGCAGGCACCATGTGGCAGTCAGGAGGCTTGGACACTTGTCTGGCATGCGGCCTCAATCCAGGGGTCTAGCCTTGGTCTCTGTGGTACTGGGGAATCCAGAGAGACCCATGGGCTCTGGAGTGTCAGACTCAAGGTTGACAGCCAGGCATTAGAAACTGGTGTGTCCCCCAAGCCGCCCAAAGAACACTTCCGTTTTTTTTTTTTTTTACCTCCCTGAGCCTCTGTCAGTTCATAAGCTCTGCTGAAGCTGCTCCCATTGCGCAAGCAACCCCAACTGTCTCTGCGTTTGTGGTTCCCATACCTGTGGGTTCATCTGCTAGTGGACTGAAATATTCCCCCCCACCCCAAATTACATCTGTGGTGGATAGTACAGACATCTCATTCTGCCACCCCCTAAACCACACATTAGAATAGCCTCCAGCACTGTGACATGCATCCACAGCAACCAGAGGTGACTGACTGAAAGTCTATGGGAGGGGCTGGGCACATGGCTCAGTAGGTAAGAGGCTTGTGCAGCAAGCATGAGGACCTGAGTTCTAGTCCCCAGCACCCACAAAGAAGCCAGGCATGACAGTGTACTTCTGAAACCCCGGTGCTGATGGAGCGGGACCAGGGGTTGAGTGGAGAGGGCCAGTTCCCAAAGGCTCAAGAGCCAGATAGCCTAGCTGAAGTTACCAGTGTTGGGTTCAGAGAGAGACCCTGCCTCAGAAAAAAAAAAAAAATGAGATGAGGCTGGGGAGGTGGCTGAAGGTGCTTGGCTGGGCAAGCCTCAGTCTCTGGGACCCGTATGATGGGGCAAGGAGGTGGGTGACTCCATAAAGGGACCCTCTGAAGTCTTCATGAATATTGTGGCCACCTCCCTAAGTAACTGAAATAAATGAAGTAACAAGTGATTGAGAAAGACACCCAATGCTGATCTCTGGCCTTCTTACCTCCTTACGCGCAAGCGTGTGTGTGTGTGTGTGTGTGTGTGTGTGTGTGTGTGTGTGTGTGTGTGTGTGTGTGTGTGTGTGTGTATGTGTGTATATACACACCCACACAAGTACATGGAAATTCCACACCCGCCCCAACAGGTATGTGTACCGAGCTTGTGTGGATGGTTCTAACAACTTTAGCCTTTAGTCTGCAGTGTGCCTCCCCCATTCTTTGTTAAAACCATGATGTCTGGTGGGACAGTATCTTTATTTTGGATCCCTCTTGGGAGAGGGCCCGATATTTCACTTATAAAGAGCATACACTTATTGAGCACTTCATGCATGGGTCACTACAAGAGGCACTGGAAAGATAGAGAGTCCCTGCCCTCCTGGGGCTATAGGTGCTCAGGCTGCCTCTGGTTTTTGCAGAGTTGGCTGTGCACCTTTGGGGTCCTATACAGCCTTCCCAGGAGCCTTGGTGCCCTTCCTTATAAAGGGTGCGATCCCTTCTCACCTATTGGGAATTGGGAGGGAGCCGACAGGTGGCTCAGTGGGCAAAGGCATCTGCTGCCAAGCCTAAGGACATGAGTTTGATTCCTGGGGCTGCATGGTAGACGGAAGCAACTGACTCCTGCAACTTGCCCTCCACACGCGTGCCGTGGCGTGTGTGCCTCCCCTCCCCTGCAATAGTAATACTATAAGTAAAAGTAATTTTTAAAAAAGGGTTGGAAGGGAGACTAGGAACTGTTCTAGCGACCAACTATCTGACACACAGCACTTGAGGGAAGACAGGTTACTCTGCCTCACAGTGAGGCGAGCAGCGCCATGGTGCAGGAGCATGCTGGCAGCCAAGAGTCCTTGCTTCCTCGGGAAGCAGAGAGTAGACAGGAAGTGGGGTCAGCCTATGACTCCTCAAGTTCCGGCTGTAATGATCACTTCCTCCAGTGAGGCCCCACTTCCTAAATGTTCCACAAGTTTCCAAAACATTCCAAAACATTGGGAGAGGGAAGTAAAAGCCTTCACACAGAAGAGCCCCTGGGGACGCTTCACCTTCCAAACACAGCAGGAACTAATAAAGGGAGGTGTTTTCCGGAGCCAGGCACATGGCTGGCGGGCGGCCCTTTCACCGGCTGCTCTGAGGGGCCAATGGCTGAGTTTGGTTTTCTTCATTGTGCTCCCTGTGGCTTTTCCTTCTCTGCCTTGGCAAAGTCAACTGCAGGCATCGTGGAAGCTGAGGCCACTCAGAAGCCCTACCCAGGCACGGTGGTATACATTTTTACTCTCAGCACTCTGGAGGCAGAGGCAGAGAGATGGGTCTCTGTTAGTTCCAGGTTAGCCTGTCTGTATTGAGAGTTCCAGGACAGCAAGGACCACAGTGAGACCCTGTCTCAAAAAACAAAACAACAAAGCAAAACACAAAACAACAAAACCCTACCCAAAACAAACAAACAAACAAACAAACAAACAAACCCAGAAACAAAAAGAAACAAAGAAGCCCTGACTTGGGACCCAGACACTTATATATAAGACATGTGATCTGGCCTAGGTACTTTAAGAAGTTTCTTTCTAGCGGCCCAGGAGTTGTCTAGAACCAAGATCCACTCCACCCCTAACTGTTAGTCTGTCTTTCACTAGATAAGACTGAGCTGTCCCCTGCTGCCACCAAGGCAGGAATGGCGGCCACATTCATGGTGGGGGTGTCCACCACTGACCTTTGGTCATCTTTCCAACTCCTACCCTGTAGCCTGTGCATGTGGGGACATTGATGAGGCTTCAGCCTCAGTGTACCTCCTAGAAATCCTAGGCTTTCTTTTCCGTAATGTAATCCAGCAATGAGAGGGCCATGCCTCTGAGCAGGCCGCCATATTGCCTTGCCCTGGGGAATATTTCAGCTCTCCATTTGCATCAGTTGGCTTTCACTGTGTCACTAATCTCCTGAATACTTAGTGGCTTCCTATAGGCCTCCTTCATTGATCCCTTCCTATAGGCCTCCTTCATTGATCCCTTCCTATAGGCCTCTTTCATTGATCCCTTCCTATAGGCCTCCTCCATTGATCCCTTCCTATAGGCCTCCTTCATTGATCCCTTCCTATAGGCCTCCTCCATTGATCCCTTCCTATAGGCCTCCTTCATTGATCCCTTCCTATAGGCCTCCTCCATTGATCCCTTCCTATAGGCCTCCTTCATTGATCCCTTCCTATAGGCCTCCTCCATTGATCCCTTCCTATAGGCCTCCTCCATTGATCCATTCCTATAGGCCTCCTTCATTGATCCCTTCCTATAGGCCTCCTTCACTGATCCCTTCCTATAGGCCTCCTCCATTGATCCCTTCCTATAGGCCTCCTCCATTGATCCCTTCCTATAGGCCTCCTCCATTGATCCCTTCCTATAGGCCTCCTCCATTGATCCCTTCCTGTAGGCCTCCTTCATTGATCCCTTCCTATAGGCCTCCTTCATTGAACTGGCAATTTGGCCTGAGCTCAACTGAGCTCTTTACTGCCTGGGGTTCTTTTCCATGCCTAGTAGTTGACTGACAACAGACAGAGGTGGCAAAGAGGTGTGGGCCACTGCTCAACCAGCCTCTAGGAGAGCTGCTGGGATGGCCTGTCCATGTGGGAGTGATTGCAAGGACCCAAAGTCAGCAAGAGGTGGTGACCATAGGCATACACACCTTGGACAAGAGCCTCTGCCGGCAGGAGGTACATTAGCTGTACGTCATGACGTACAGTTGGCAAGAGTTTCTCCTATTCTGTATGCTGTCTCTTTTGTTGTTGTTGTTGTTGTTTTTAGACAGGGTTTCTCTGTGTAGCTCTGGCTGCCCTGGACTTGCTCTGTAGACCAGGCTGCCCTCAGACTCCCAGAGATCCACCTGCCTCTGCCCTGTAGGCGGTCTCTCTACCCAACCGTATCCTTTGCTGTGCAGAAGCTTTGAGACTTCATGCAACCTCATTTGTTGGTTCCTGGGCTTATTCCCCGAGCCACCGGAGTCCTTTTCAGAAAGCCCTCGACCATGCCCATGCCTCCTTGAGCTTTTCTCTAGCAGTTTCAAGGTTTCAGGTCTTATATTAAGATGCTTGTTCCAGTTTGAATTGATCTCTGCAAGGCAAGAGGTACAGGCCTAGTTCTGTCCTCGTACATATGGAAATTTACTGTATCCACCCTATGCCTTCAGGGACCACCATGAAGAAAATCATATCAGGCCTTTTCCGGTTAGGACCGGAAATGTCTATACCTTGTTGGATAAGGGGAGTTAGGGACAGGCAGCAAACTAAGTCACGGCTCCCAGTCTTCCCACCAGCTGTCACTGCCTGATGGACACTCTCTTCCCATGCTCATGTAGGAAGCACTGTATTCTATACTGTTGTAGATACAATGGGGCCAATGGCTGGACAGAGACCAGACCCCTGTGTTCCCATCCCTAGGCCCCACTCTTTTAGGATAGGGTCACATGTAGCCCCGGCTGGCCTGGAACTCACTGTGTAGCAGAGGATGACACTGAACTTCTGAGCCTCCATCTCTCAACTGGTAGGGTTACAGACATGTGCCACCACACCTAGTTTATGTGACACTGGGGAATCAAACCAAGGGCTTTGCGCATGCCACGTAAGCACTGTGCCCACTGAGCTAAATCTCAAATCTCTTGGAGCTGTGTTTTCATTAGCAGACAGCACATCTGTCTTAGGGGCCAGTCCCCAGTGGACTACTAGGCCCCCAAAGGGCTGAGCCTTTGTGTTCTCAATTTTTGTTATTGTTGTTTTTTAAAAAGATTTATTTATTACGTATACAGTGCTCTGCCTGCATGTATACCTACAGAAGAGGGCAGCAGATCTCATCATAGTTGGTTGTGAGCCACCATGTGGTTTCTGGGAATTGAACTCAGGACCTGTGGAAGAGCAGATAGCGCTCTTAACTGCTGAGCCATCTCTCCAGCCCCATTTGTTGTTTTTAAAAGAGATTTATCTTACTTCCAAATGTTTTGCCTGCATGTATGTTTGAGCACCATGCCCATGCCCAGTTCCCTAAGAGTTCAGGAGAGGGTGCCAGAGCCCCTGGAGCTGAAATTAGGGATGGTTATGAGCCACCATGTGGGTACTAGGAGCTGAACCTGAATCCCGTTAGAACAAGCGCTCTAAGCCGCCGCGCCATCTCCCCAGCCTGCTCTCATCTGCTCCATTCTTTGAATTGCTGGTGCCTTTGAGAGGACCCGATATGTCTTCATTTGAGTAAATTCCTGGGTGGGAGTTGTCTGCGGATCCATTGTCTCGTTTGCACTGCTTCCTGCTAACTGCTTCTCTTCACTGACTCGGATTGATCAGCGCATCAGTGTGTGTAGCTATAGGTCGCCAAACCACCTTTGTAACTTGTCTTTTTTGTCTTTAAGGCTGTAGATGTTGAGCCACAAATACGACCCCCCCTCACAGAAAGTAAGGTAAGAAGCCTAAATGTGTACGTGTGTTGTTTTTTGTTTTTGTTTCCTTCTGGAGCATTTCTGTGTGTGTAACTGATATTGTCTGGCTCTTCTGTTTCTTCTGGGGAGTCTGATAATGGTTTTAAGTCACACAGTAGATTCCCCGGGGTTGGGGGCCATGTTTACTTCCAGGCTGTGCCTCTCTGGGTCCAGATTTCCACTTGGCAGCACGTAGTGAGAGAGCCTTTGTAGCAGAGGCCCCTTCCCGGCCCTTTCCTAAAAACAAAGTGTTAACCATCTGAGCTGAACACGGGCCTTGGCATGGCATAATGACCGGGGAGACCAAAGATGAGACAGGTCTCTCTCCATGTTTCCTGTTGCACAGACCCAGAACTCAGAACACGTCCCTTCTGCCCTTCAACATGGACGAGTGTCAGGCCTTTCTTACCCACATAGGCTGACATATGCCCTATGACCCCAAATCGGAGTTTTCTGTGCCTCCTTTCTATTCCCCAAACAGGCACCGTACAGTGTTTTAAGGCGAAACAGGGGGAAGCAGGCCCGTTGTCTTAATATTTAAGAAGCAGAAAGCAGGGGAGTAGCTGAAAATGTGAGGACAGCCAGGCTACAAAATAAGACTTTGCCCCCACTCCCTCCCAACGCCACCCTACCTGAAAACAAAGCGGAACAACAAAATGCAATAGACAGACTCCGACACTGTTTGCTCGGGGAGATGGTAAGTAAAGGCTTTAGTAACTAACTTGCTGTCACAATGTTGCAGCGAGAGCAGGTCGGCATGGGCCTCTGCTAAGGCAATAGGAGTAGCACAAGTTTGGGGCCTCACCTAGTGAGGGCCAGGCCTGCCTGGGCAACACAGCAAAACCTTGTCCAAAAAAAAAAAAAAAAAAAAAAAAAAAAAAAAAAAGCCAAAGTGCCTGCTTGCTAAGTCTGTTGTTTTTGTTTGTTTGCTTGTTTTTGTTTTTATTTTAAAACATGGTTTCTCTGTGTAGCCCTGGCTGTCCTGGACTCACTTTATAGACCAGGCCGGCTTAAAATGACTTTTCTTGAGACCACATCTCACTATGTAACCTAGTGTGACTCATGACCCTCCTCAACCTCCTATGTGCTGGTGTCACAGGCTAGGACTGTATGTCTGCCTAATAAGTTCTTGTTGTGGATTTTTATTGTCTTTTATTTGGACAGGGTGTCACTGTATAGCCCTAGCTGGCTAGCCTGAAACTATGTAGACCAGGTTGGTTTTGAACTCATAAGGGCCTTTCTGCCTCTACTTCCCAAGTACAGAAGAGAGAGATGGGGGCAGAAGAAGGAAATGGGATGGGTTTTAAAACCTCAAAGCCCACCCCTAGTGACACGCCCCCTCCCATTAGGCCACACCTCCTAATCCTTCCCAAACAGTTCTAAGAACTGGTGACCAAGCATCCAGATGAGCCTACGAAGGCCGTTCTCACCTAAACCACCAGCCCTGCCTGCTTTGACCTTGGCTTTCTAATCTCCTAAATCAGAAGCCAATGCATGTATGTCGTTAAGCCACTCTGTCTGTGGCACTTCAGGGAGGCAGTCATGCCGAAGATGACCTTAACTTTCTAAAGTGGGGAGAAAAGCCAAATTTTCATCTGTTGATGAAAGGCTAAACAAATCATGGTATGTCCTCACAATGGAATATTATTTGGCAACAAAACAATAAAGTTCAGATACATGTGGCACGGATAAACCTTAAAATTATGCCAAGTAAGAGAAGCTAGTTATGAAAGACCACATTTTGCTTAGTTCCATTTATATAAATCATCCAGAACAGGCAAAGATATGGACACAATAACTGTTTGCCGATGACCCGCACATATAGCAATCTGCAAGGTGATAGCTACCAGAAAGAGAGGGAAAGTTCTGAACTTCTAATATGTGGTGAGGATCTTCTTGCTCAGGGATTGTATCAAAAATCACTAAGCTGTATTTTCCCTGTAGTGGGTGAAGTAGCTGTGTTCTGCTGCCTGCCTATAGTCTCAGCTCTTTGGAGGCTGAAGTAGGGGGATCCTTTGAGCCCAGAAGTTTAAGGCTAGCCTGGGCAACCTGGAAAGTCCCTAAAAAACAAATACAAAAATAAAAACATCTTAAAACAGCAGCTAAATAAGGAGCTGGAAACAAAAAACCAAAAACAAACAAACAAAAAAAACCCTCAAAAAAAAAAAAACCACCAAAAAAATGTGTGGAACTTTAGTTCCAGGGGACACAAAGCCCTTGTCTGGCCTCTCTGAGCACTGTGTCCATGCAGTGCTTGGCTGGCGTTCTGACGGTGATTTTATAGCTGGTAGGAAGGAGATGGCACAAAAGCTGTTACCAGAAGTCACCAGGAGACACTCTCACTTCTGTCTCTTTATCTCCTTAGGAGGAGATTGGCCACATGGCCGCAGTTAGCTGCAGAGGAGGCTGGAAATATGATCCTGAGGGTGAGGAGGGGGCGTTATGTGGCTGAATTCAGCTAAAAACAGAAGCATTGATTAGTCAGGCCAGAGGAAAAGTGGTCATCATGGGATGTGGCTGTGCTAGCGACACCACGCTGGCGCTGGCCTAATAAATATTTAAATAGGATTTGTTCACTATCTCTCAAAATGTGGTCAGACATTCTGTCTTGTCCATTGGCACATTACAGAGCAGAAGGCATCTTAGAGATTTATTGAGGTGAAAAAAATGACATGGGGGCGGCGCTTGAGAATAAGTAGGGTTCTTTTGGCTGTTGTTGTTTTGCATTTGGTTATCTGAGGCAAAGTGTAAATATGTAGCCCAGGCTGGCCCTGATGCTCCTGACTCTGCCTCCCAAGTGCTGGAATTACAGGAGTGAGGCACCAGAGCAGATACAAGCATATTTAAGAATAAATGACTTCAGTGGGAGACACTGTGTTTCTGGGCTTTATGGGGGAGAGGGTTCGATGGCGCAGAGAAACTGGAAATGTGTGTCGGAGCTTGGGAGGCCTGTGAAGCCTAAAAGGCCTGACAAGAGTGACTCTTCAAGGTGTTGACATTGAGATATACTTACAGAGGGGCTGGTGAGGTGGCTCAGTGCATAAAAGTGGTTGCTAGGACCCCAACGTTAGAAGGAGGTAATAAAAAGTTAAAAAGACACTCCTGTAGATTGTGTCTCTTTGAGATTGGCTCTCGCTATGTAGTCCTGGCTGGCATGGAACTTGCTATGTAGATCAGGCTGGCCTCAAATTTGGTGCAACCATCCTGCCTCTGCCTCCTACGTTTTGAATACAGTAGCGCTGTTTCTTCCTCCTCTTCCTCCTCCTCTTTTGTTTTTCAAGACAGAGTTTCTCTGTATAGCCCTGGCTGTTCTATAGACCAGGCTGGCCTTGAACTCAGATCTGTTTGCCTCTGCCTCCCGAGGCCTGGTACTAAAGGTGTGTGCCACCACTGCCCCACACTGCAGGGCTTCTTCAACGTTTTCATTTCTAACCCACTTTTGCCTAAGAATTTTTTATATGACCCTGAGTACATAGGTATATAATGTAGTATACAAATAAAAATATTTACTGGTAATAAATCATAATTTACTTTAAATTACTATTTAATGTAGGGCTTCACTGTGTAGCCATCGTTGTCCTGAAATTTGCTATGTAGACCAGAGTGACCTCAAACTCATAGAAATCCTCCTGCCTGTGTTTCCTGGGTGCTAGAATGAAAGGCCTGAACTACTATAGTAGGCTATAATTTTTAGATTAATGATTGTTATCTGAGGGGGGAATGTCGGTGCACATGCATGCATGTGTAGAGGTCAGAGGACAACGTAGACAGCAGTTTCTCTCTTTCCGTGATGGGTTCCAAGGATGGAACTCAGGTAGTCAGGCTGACATGGCAACAGAGCCATCTTCCCTGCTGCCCATTAAAGATGAGAGCAGTTTGGCTGCTAATCAGATGGGTGTGTTTTTCCATAAAGAATTAAAGCCGAGCTTCCGTTTCATCCTGAAGGATATACTGGAACTGAATCCTTACGGTCTTTCTGGAGTCATTGTTTAATTTCGTAATTATCAATGATGAGAAAATTGCTTCCCATAAATACACAGTATAAGACAGTAGAAGCATGTTTAGGGCCATTACATTGTTAGGAAGTCTATCCTAAGCCGGATGTGGTGATGAACACCTTTAATTCCAGCACTTGGAAGGCAGAGGCAAGCGGCTCTCTGTGAGTTCGAGGCCAGCCTAGTCTACAAAGTGAGTCTAGAACACCCAAGGCTACACAGAGAAACCTTGTCTCTGGAAAAAGAGAGAGAGAAGAGAGAGAGAGAGAGAGAGAGAGAGAGAGAGAGAGAGAGAGAGAGAGAGAGAGAAAAGAAAGGAATAAAGAAAGAAGAAAAGAAAGGAATAAAGAAAGAAGAAAGTCTGTCTTAATTCCAAGCTAAAATCCACTGAACAATTTTTAAGAATTTATTTCTTTTAATTTTTTTATGTGCATTGGTGTTTGGTCTGCTTGTATGTCTATGTGAGGGTGTCAGATCTTGGAGTTACAGATAGTTGTGAGCTGCCATGTGGGTGCTGGGAGTTGAACCTGAGTCCTCTGGAAGAGCAGTTGGTGCCCTTAAGCACTGAGTCATCCCTCCAGCCCACCACTGAACAATTTTTAAATTGCTCATTAGCAACTCAAATGGTAATTTATTTATTGCTTATTGAATTTTTGAGACAGGCTTCACTCTGTGGCCTGGCTGTCCTGGAACTCAATATGCAGACCAGACTGGCCTTGAAGTCACAGAGAGCCGCCTGCCTCTGCCTCCCAGAGAGCTGGGATTACAGGCATGTGCACCACACCTGGCTCTCAAAAGGCATTTTTAAAAAACCAAACTTTTGAATTCAATCCAGCCTGAAGAGATGCTAATTCCATAAATGCTGACAAATGATGTCAGGAAGACCTTAAGCTTCTTGTTTTCTATAATTGCACCATTGTTGCCAGAGGAACAAAAACACTGCAGTTCATAACGTGCAAGATGCTGAGCACATCCTCTGCCGTTGAGCCGCAGAGAATCCAGAATACCTGGTACATGGCACGCTGTACCCAGGCCTTAACCTGTTATTACCATGAAGCCAAAACTACAAAAGTGACTTATGGGCCAGGCGGTGGTGGCGCATGCCTATAATCCCAGCACTCGGGAGGCAGAGGCAGGTGGATCACTGTGAGTTCGAGGCCAGCCTGGTCTACAAAGCGAGTCCAGGACAGCCAAGGCTACACAGAGAGACCCTGTCTCGAAAAATAAAAATAAAAATAAAAAGTGACTTATAGTTGAGCGAGGTGGCGCACACCTTTAATACCAACACTCAGGAGGCAGAGGCAGGCAGCCCTCTGTGAGTTGGAGGCCAGCTTGCTCTACAGAGTAAGTTCCAGGCCAGCCAAGGTGACATTGTGAGACCCTGTCTCAAAACAAAACAAATCATACCACCCACCCCCAAACAACAGAAAAAACAAAACAAACAAACAAACAAACAAACACAACGAATTTTTACTTTTCTGAGCTCAAATATCTTTTCCTTTAGGAAATTAGGTGATAAAATAACTTTAAAAAGATCTTTTCTTAGAAAAATACTAAGTCAGTATTTAATTTTTGGTTGCTTGTATGTTAGAGTCACTCTGAGCTCTCCTCGCTGGGAACCCTGTCTAGGCACAGATGTAGATGGTGCGTTTAAGCTCTTCTTAGTGTATTTTAGCACTAAATCAAAGGCGTCAGGTGGAGGCCACCTCTGTCGGCTCTGTGAAGGTGGTTTAAGTGTGAGAACCGGGCAACAAAGTCCCGGACAGTCAGGGTGGTCAGCACGGCCACTTGCAACTGCTAGGACCAATAAGATAAGGGCTTCCTGTGGGGAAGGCCTGGCTTGAGATAAAGAGCAGGTGCTTAAAAGAGGTGCCTCAGAGCCAGGCATGGTGGCGCACACCTGTAATCCCAGCTCTTGGAGAGGCAGATGCAGGTAGAGCTCTGTGAGTTCCAGGCCAGCCTGGCCTACAAAGCAAGTCTGTCCAGGATGACCAGGACTTCACAGAGAAACCCTGTGTTGAGAAACAAGCAAGCAAGCAAACAAACAGGTGCCTCAGGCCTTCAGTCTAACCCTCCCCCCACCCCAAGGCCTTCCCCAGCCCCCTAGGGACAGAGCCTGAGGTAGCGGAAGTCTAGCTCTCTACCCCAGTAGCAGTGAGCCAATCAGAATAGAGCCAAGCAGGCAGGTAAAAGCTATTATAATACCCAACGTGCAGGTGTTTGGGGGAACGCTAGAGAGATAACGGGGTACAAAATTCTCTCATGCAAAAGTTACATTAGTCATCCCGTTTCCTTCTTGCTTCATCTCAACCCTGGCCCTAGTTCCCCCAGGCCCATTGCTTATAAGACCCATCCATTAGGGCACAAGCAATGCTTTACAGGTGTCGTAGGTGTGTCGTAGGTGTGTCATTCAGGGGAGTAGGTGTGTTGTGTGGGCTTGGGCTGGCTCCAGGTGCCTGCCTTGGGCTCAAGGAGGTAGCAGCTGCTCTCAAGTCTAGCCCAGCCCATGCTACATAATTATCAACATGTGTGGCTAGACCCTGGATGCCAGAAATAGTGGGTTTCACAGTGAAATCTAATAATGGGAAAGTGTTAGCCGGTATTTATAAGACACTAGCTGGAGCCCGGCTGGTGGCGCATGCCTGTAATGCCAGTACTCAGAGGCAGGCAGATCTCCCTGAGTCCAGGACAGCCAAGGCTAACACAGAGAAACCCTGTCTCAAAAAACTAAAAACAAACAAACAAACAAACAAACAAACAAAAAATCCAACTAAACAAACACTAGCTGGGCTAAACAAGACATTATAGCGTATAGCTTTGGCTTAGCAGTTGCCCGCATATTGACCTTGTTATCATGTTAGAGGGCAGAGCTTTAGGCTAGTCAGAGAGAAAGCAGCTGACAATGAGATTTTACCAGTCCAGCCACTACAGGTGGTGCCTAGAGGTGCTGGTGGCTTTTGGAGCAAAGCTAATTAAAGGTCCCAATGAACTTTCACCCCTTGGTACTCCGCATCAGAAATCCTCTACAGGCTGTAGGTGATAGGTTGTTTTTAAAAAAAAAAAAAAGAAGCACTACTTGGGGCTTCATTATAGAAGTCACTAGGTCTCTTGGTCCCTATGGAAATCCAGGGTCTGAATCAGCAGTTCTCATTGGGCAAGTTTTTAGCCAGGTTGCAAAGCAGCGATGCAACACATAGGAACACTTGGGTGTCTGTGTCTTCTTTTCTCATTCTCTCTTCTCTCTCTCTCTCTCTCTCTCTCTCTCTCTCTCTCTCTCACACACACACACACACACACACACACTTCATTGACTGGTTAAGTGGGCATAATGATATTTGTCCTCGTAACCTCTCCAGGCTGTTATCGGGAGAAATGAGGCAATCCATGAGAAACTGCTCTGTAAACTGGTGACATTATGTAAACACAATTATTGGTAGGAGGGAGCTCCCAGGTGCCAGGGTTTTCAGCCAGGCTGTCGGAGATCACCATGGAGTGACACCCAGAACTGTGGGTTGGATGGAAATGAATAGGTGTCCTAAGCATTCAGCCTGCATTGTCTTCTGGGAGGGTGTGTTTGGTAGGGTGGCAGCCTGACATTTGGTCCTGCCCACGACTTGTACCAGGAGAGCTACAGTGAATGAACTGAGAGTTCAGCCGACTTGACTGAAAGATGCAGCTTGCCCAGAGGCCTGAGACTCTCTGGGTCGACTTCCTCCTGTGGGTCCTAGAATAATCAAGGCAGCTGAGCTGGGATTTAAGACCTGCGTAGCATGGGCTGGAGGTGAAACTCCATTGGCACTGTACTTGCCATTGCCCATCAAGCACAAAGCCCTGGCCTTAATCCCAAGTATGTGTTGTGTGTAGCGGTGCATACTTGTGATCCCAGCACTTGGGATCACAGTTCAAAGCCGGCCTAGTCTACAGAGCAAATCCAGGACAGCCAGGAGTACACAGAGAGAAACCCTGTCTTGAAAAAACAAAACAAAACAAAGCAAAAAAAAAAAAAAAAAAGATTTGGAGGTCATCCTTAGCTACACAGAGAGTTCAAGCTTGGGCTACATAAGCCGTTATCAAGAAGAATAGAATTTGGGGGTAAGGGAATAAGGGGGGAAAGACACATAGCAACGAGAAGAGAATAACAAGAGCCATGCATGGTGATGGGCACATGGGTGGCGGGGGCGGGGGCGGGGGCGGGGGTGGCCGGCACACGCCTTTAATCCCAGTGCGAGGGAGGCAAAGGCAGGTATATCTCTGTGTTCGAGGCCAGCCTGGACTACACAGAGAGACTCTGACTTGAAAAGAGAGAGAGAGAGAGAGAGAGAGAGAGAGAGAGAGAGAGAGAGAGAGAGAGAGAGAGAGAGAGAACCACTCCTGAGGGCCTGGAGAGATGGCTCAGAGGTTAAGTGCACTGGCTGCTCTTGCAGAGGACCTGGGTTTAATTCCCAGCACCCACATGGAGGCTCACAACCATCTGTTAACTCCAGTTCCAGGGGATCGGATGTTCTCTTCTGACCTTCTTGAGCACAAGTCACATACATGGTACACATATATACATATATACAGGCAAAATATTCAGATACAAACAAATCTAAAAAAAAATAAAAACAGTAGTATATACCTTTAATCCCAGCACTTAGGAGGCAGAGGCAGGCAGATCTGTGTGAGTTGAGGCCAGCCTGGTCTACAGAGTGAGTTCTAGGACAGCCAGAGTTACACAGAGGAAGCCCGTCTCAGTACCCACCACTCCCCCCAAAAACCCAAACAAACGAAAAACCCAACAAGAAACACACATGAGGTGATCTTCGGCTCAAGTGAGAGGAGATGCAGCACTGCCCTAGCAGATAAGCCCAGGCCTCCAAGAGACAGTCACCCATATCAGGGAGGCAGTCCTGACTCAGTGTTGCTTATCTGGGGCCCAGGCTGCCTGAGGTGGTGGGGTAGGATGGACCGAGTCCTGGCTGGGCATCAGAACTGGGTTTGAGTCCTGGCTCCAAATTCTACCACAACCCGCCACTGGGCAAGATGGCCCACCAGTTGTACATCCGGGTCCTTGTCTGTAGAGAAGAGCCCTGGTCTCCATTTGCATGGACTGTGAGCCCTGTCCGAGTGTGTCCTGTGGAGGTGCTGGGGCCTGGGAGGCCAGGGTGAGTACCTGAGGTCAGGGGAGGTTGCCTAGGGGAGGAAGGGCGGAAGCTGGCCTTCGGTGAAGTCGGAACGTGGGCAGGTGTGAGCTGGGTCGGCTGGGTGAGCAAGGTACTAAGGACACAATGGAATGGACGTGTGTGTGTGTGTGTGTGTGTGTGTGTGTGTGTGTGTGTGTGTGTGTGTGAGGACAGTGGGAAATAGCCCTACCATGGCCAGGGGCAATGAAAGAGTAGGGTCGGCTTCCGGGGGCCAACGTGTTTAAAATGGCTCCATCAGGGTAGACGGCTCAGAAGGGACAGCAAGCAGAGGCATGATGCAATTAGGTTGCTTTTCAGTGGGATTAATGTGGCCTGGAGCTCGGAATGGCTTGGATGGCCGATAGCCAACAACCAGCCACCAGAAAGATAGCTCAAACGCTCTTGTCATATTTCTGGCTCGAAAGGAGGAAGAGCTGGGGCGGGTGAGGTGCTGGGAGCAGCAGTGGGTCTGACCTAGAGATGTGTAATTGGGAAATAATGCTAGGCCTTGGTGCCTGGCTGTGTGTATGTGCCTGTGTACCGAGTCACCGTGGTACAGGGGCTAGAGGAAGGGACAACAGAGGTCCCTACCTGTCTATAAGCATGGCTTTTTCCCAACTCTGGCTTGTTGGGTAAAGGTTGTAATGGTGAACAGATTACAGTGATGGCTGGGTGACCCTGACACTGGATTCAGAGAGGCGGTCCATTTAACCTACTGAGCTATGGGAAAACAAACAAACAAACAAACAAACAAACAAAAACAACCCTCTATCCTCAAAGAGTTCTTAGCCCTGAGAGCTGGCAAAAGAACATCTGCAAATTCAAATGCTGCTTAGAAGAACCATTTTGTCCTGTTGGCCATATTGGTGGTGTTCACATCAGCTGGAAAACCCCTTGTTCCTGATTTATAGCTATCTGGCAGTAGTTTGAGACTTATGACATATTGGGTGACAGGTGCCACCTGTAGCCATCTCAAATCCATGATAGTACTTCCCACGTATTGTGTTAGACACAGGTGTTTACACTGTTTCATAAAAGCCATGGGGGGGGGGCTCTGCCATCAGTAGCTCCATCTTGAGTGAAGAAAGCGACTCTGAGGGGGTACCTAGGGCACATCTGCACCTGTCATAGGCAGGGTGGGGATGCGTTCAGGATGGAGGCCTCCAGTCAGTGAGTGGTGGCTGTGAGGGCCTTGGAGTACTTGAAGGAGTGTCCTGGGGCATGACTATCTTTGCCCCGTGGATGCTAGGCTTAGCTGGGGATTCCCAGCCCCCAGGTGTGGGATAGAAAGTAGACTCTATAGTCCCCTCGGGGCACCCGACATTGCAGCCCTGGTCTCAGGAACATGGCCTCCAAAAGCAGCTCCTAAGAGAAGCCGCATTCGACTGTGAGGTCATCAGCTTTGAAGACCTACTCCTGAACGGCAAATGTCAAGTGTCGCCTCAGGTGCCTCACCTGTGAAATCAGAGTGCTAGTCACTTCTGTATGTCTGAGCTCTTACGCACGCGCGTCATAAGATACAAGCGCGATTTCCTTTCAGTCCTCAGCCTGGACTCTCAGGGTGCCCAAGAGTCAGAGAAGGCTGGAAGGATGGGGGACAGGTTGGGGCCTATGGCCCAAATTCCACGGGCGTGTGTGTGTGTGTGTGTGTGTGTGTGTGTGTGTGTGTGTGTGTGTAGGGGCGGGGCATAAGCTTTTACACGGAGCCACAGGGGCAGGCGATTTGGGCTTAGCAATGTGAACTCTGTAGCAGTCTGTGATGTAGGCCTGGTGGGCCAAGGTGGGGCGCCGCCGAGCATCATCCGTAGGTCCTGAATCTTGAAGGGAAGGCAGGCACAGGGACCCAGTACAAGATCAGTGAAGCCGCCAGGCTTCGGCTTCCGCTCGCTTTCCACGCCCATTTGTGTGCTTCCCCTTTACCGAGGGGATGGGAGGGGGGCGAGCCCTAATCTCCAAGGAAGAGGTGTGGCCCCGCTCCAGTTAGTCCGTCTGCGGTGTCCTGGGGCAACACTCCAGGATCTATCCTCTGGTCCCCTCCAGATCGTTTCCCACACCCACCCGCTCAGGCATGGCACTGTGCCACCACGCGTGACCGGGCGTTCCTTACGTGGGGGACGTGCAGGGTGCTGCCTCCTTTCCGGCGCGGGAGGGAGCGGCCGTCACTCTCCCGCTCTGGGTAGGAAGCCCTAGCCTAGAGCAGTAGAGGCGCCTTGCAGCCAATGGGGACTGAGGAAGTGGGCCGGCTGGTGGCTGTCACCCTCCCAGGGACGGGAGCTCGGAGGTCTGGAGCGTGCAGGCTGATGCCCCGCCCGGGGACTGAGGGGGAGGAGCCAAGGGAGGAGGAGGAGGAGTCCCGGATCCGCCACTGGAGGACCACTGCTCACCAGGGCTACGGAGGAACCACTGGCCCCACACCTGCTTCCCCGCATCCTAGACCGCCAGCATGATCGCCGCGCAGCTCCTGGCCTATTACTTCACCGAGCTGAAAGATGACCAAGTCAAAAAGGTGAGTCCAGCCGGCGCCGCCCTGGCCACAGCCTTGCATTCCCGCATCCGCTCGCCACCGCCTGCATCCTCCCCCGGCCTCTCCCAGGCAGCATCTGGTTGGACTAGAGGGTGCAGGCTACCGGCCTCGTTCTGGGATTCACCAGGGCATTGTCGGCGTGAGAGCATGCGTGTGCTTTGAAGAGCTGGGCAGTGGCTGAAGACCACCCTCCTTGTCCTCCCTTACTAAGGCTGGATTGCATACTGCAGTGTCCTTGAAAAGGATTATGGATGTCAGATGGGTACCCACGCAGTGCTGGGCTGGGACCTGGCTGGGGAGGGACCAGCAGGCCTGTTTGGAAAGGTCCATGCGCCGTGGGCGGGGAAGGTGTGATCTCTGAGATATGCTAGGGAGGTGAGTGAGCAGCTGGTGGGGGTGCTGGCTGAAAGCCAGGCATCCCATATTTGGGGTTCCCCTCTGGAGAACGTGATGCCCTCCTGAAACTGTCAGTGGGCTCCCCCAGCTGTTGCAGCTGCTCCTTAATCTGAGGACGGGTTGACCCGCCTGGCTTTCCGGTGTGGGGAGGGGAGCAGAAGCCACCGGAAACTTTGCTCATAGGCCTCAAGTCTGGAACCTCATGCCTGAATGGAATTTTTTATTCCTTTAAAGATGTAGTTTCCAGGCAGTCTCAGCCCAGGAGCTCAAATAAGACACTTTGGGCACTTGAAGAACTTGGAAGGGTCTGCATGTCTTGCTTGTGGCATGGGTGTTCTTGCATACTTAACGCCTGGTACTAGGGGCAGTTTGTCTAGTGGAAAGTGCCGTCTGCTGGTGGGTCTTAAAGATGCATCTCACTTTTCTGCCACTTTAGGCAGGATGTTTTTTTTTTTCTTTCTAGAAATAGTCTGAGATAGTAGGGAAACACACTTAAAAAAATTAGTGTTCTAAGTATGCCTTAGCAACCCTAGGGTAGGTGATGTTATCATTAAGCCGACTTTGACGTTAAGAAGCAGAGGTGGCTAGGGCCTGACCCTTTCCCACTTGAGGCTTTCTCGTCAGGCACTCATGAGGAGGACTGTGACCTCCTGAAGGACACACTGCTAGTTAGAGGTGGAGCCAGGGCGGGGCTCCAACCTCCCTCCACCCAAGAACTTGACCGGGACTCCTGGATGTCAGCTGAAGGGGGCATGCTGAGAGCCAAGGCTGTTGGAGATGGTGCTCCTGTCCAGGATCTCAGGCTGGGTGGGGACCAGGAGCAGGGTAGCCAGGACTTGCCACAAGCTAGGGTTGTCATACCTCAGGGTGCACGTTCACCAACCTCACCATCATCCGCCCCAGGAGACCTGACTTTTGCATGAGCTTGTGTGTGATTCCTGAGCTCCTTCCATGGTGATGTAGACTGCTGACACTCATCCCATGCGAAGAGAAGACAGAAGTCCTAGCCCGGCAGAGCGTACTTAGAATAGGTCTCCTAAACCAAGAGTTCACAGCCTTCTTCCTACTCGGTGATACGTTCTGTGGCTCAGGCAGATCCCCGGGGTGGAGGCCCAATGACCTTGTAAACTAAGCTTCCAGCATCACACCCACAACCACCTGTGTGGCTGCCAGCTGCCTGGCTGCTCCATTACACGGTGCTGAGTGGCCTCCAGTGGCAGAGTTGGACTAAGGTTTGGACCAGAGTTCTCCACTGCAAGTGGCCTGACTCACCTCTATCACAATCTAAATGCCAGGCCCCTGTAGCTTATTTCAGCCTGTGACTTCTGATTGAAATGGTGCCTCACTAAAGCCTCCCTCACTGAGAGTGTGACGTCCCATCCCCCACTTCCAACCCAGCACCTTCCTGGAGGAAGGTCCTGAGGTGAGCCTTTCACCATGTTTGTATAGGAGATCCTTAAAAACAAGAGCTCCAGGCTAGGCTTCGAGGAGCCTTCAATCCCTCCATTTGGGAGGCAGAGGCAGAGGCAGGTGGATCTCTGTGTGTTAGTTCAAGGCTAGCCTGGTTCACAGAGTGAGTTCCAGGAAGCCAGGACTACCCAGAGAAACCTTGTCTCAAAACAAAAAACAAAAACAAAAACAACAAACAAACAAACAACCCCTCCAAACCGCACAATAAACACAAAAAACCCAATGCCTAAAAAACCCAACAACAAAACAAAACACAACCCAAAACAAAACAGCCTTCTCCAAACAAACAAACAAACAAAACAACAACAAAAAACATCAAGAGTTCCCTCCTGTACCTCAGCCATAACTTCATGTGCTTCTTGGACTTCTAGGACATTTACCTGTAGGGTGGGCTTCCGTACGTGGGTGTGGTCCAGGAGCATCCCTGAGCTCATAGGGCTCGCTTGCTCCGATGAGTCAGTGTCCTCTGCTGCTGAGTACCTCCAGGGCTCAGTCCTTTGTTGCTGCCTGTCCTTCCCGCCCCACTGCTGTCATGAGAAAGGCTGCCTGGGAGTGCAGGCCTCCAAATCTTGCTCTTTTTGTGGGACTGGGCTCTGTGCACTACCCTAAAGGGAACCCAGTACAGACTCTCCCACTGTGGGCAGCCATGATGATTCAGCTCCCTGGCCCAAGACAGTGTGTGGGTCTCTGGAAACAGGCTTGGTGCCCTCTGGTAATTGACAGGGCCTTGCTCTCTGCTAAGAGGAAGGAAATTAGATCTTCCTGGGGAAGGTTTTCAGGGTAGCTCCGTATACAGAAGTACCCAAGAGAGGCTTTCATTTCCTTCCACTGCCCGGGAGGGAGGTATCAGGAATCCAGTTTCGAGACTATGTCCTGGCTGGAGCACCTGACTTGTCAGCTCCACAGCCCTGGGCTCCAGGCTGCTTCTGCATAGTGTTGGTTAAAGCGTGCTATGAAAAAAGGTGACCTGGTGGGCAGAGGCATAAAACACACACACACACACACACACACACACACACATTTTCCTCAACTCGTCTCATGCTTTTAAGAGGAAAAACTGCGCAAGTGTGCTTGTAACCACTTCCATTCATCCGAACGCCAGGCGGCCTCTAGTTCTGCCGGCTGGAGGCGGGGCCCTTTTACCCTCCAAGTGGCTTTTAACATGGCCTCGCGTTGCCCTGCCTCCTCCATTGTGTGTCGCTGCCGTGAGCGACCTGGAGGGTGGAGGATTGCACAGTGTGCTGTTTGTTTAGACAGGAAAATGAAAGGCCTGAGAGATGGCTCAGTCGGTAAGAACACCTACTGTTCCTGCAGAAGTCCTGAGCTCGGTTCCCACACCCTCATCAGGTGGCTCACCACCACCTGTAACACTAGCTCCAGAAGGAGCCTACCTCTGGGCTCCTTGGATAGTGCACACACAGACATAACTTAGAAAAGACCAATCACGGTGTGCTTTTAATATCAGCACTTGGGAGGCAGTGGTAGGCAGAAGGAAAAAAAAATATATAAAAGAAAGATGGAGCCAGGGGTATCAGAAAACGGTCTGTAAAGAAGCTGGAGCATGAGCCGGGCGTGGTGGCGCACGCCTTTAATCCCAGCACTCGGGAGGCAGAGGCAGGTGGATCGCTGTGAGTTCGAGGCCAGCCTGGTCTACAAAGTGACTCCAGGCCAACCAAGGCTACACAGAGAAATCCTGTCTTGAAAAACCAAAACAAACAAACAAACAAACAAACAAAAAACCAACCAACCAACCAAACAAAACAAAACAAAAAAAAAGAAGCAGCTGGAAGACATGAAAGTAGCTTGGGGTATACCCAGAGACCCAGTCTCAAAGCCAAACTATTCCTTATTGCTTAGGGAGGTGAGTTAGAAAATGATGACAACTGGGCGGGTGAGATGATTCAGTGGCTAATGCTTTCACTTCACAAGCCCTGAGGAGCTGAGTTTGATCCCTGGATCCCACAGTTGGAGAGAACCAACTCTCACAGGTTGTCCTGTCACTTCGACAAAAGCGTGCCTGCATGCACATCAATAGTAATAATATTATCAATAAACTGAATTTTAAAAAAGAAAATTATGAGCTGGGTCTGGTGACCCACGCTTGTAATCCCAGCACTCTGAGAGGCAGAGGCAGGCAGTTCTCTGTGAGTCTGAGGCCAGCCTGGTCTACAAAGTAAGTCCAGGCCAGCCAAGGCTACAAAGAGAAACCCTGTCTCAAACAAAACAACAAAACAAAACAAAAAGAGAACAGTAAAAATTGTAAACAGTTAAACCGGCATTGGTGAGTGGTCTGCTATATTCTCCGACCCCTCCGCCATAGCTGTCATAGGTTTTTCCCCTAGACTGGTGGCCCATCATTCATGAGAAGGACCTTGAGGCAAGTGGCTAGCTGTGAGGTGGCCTCCTCATCACTCCGTGTGGTGCCTCCGCCCACACTCCTGCTGTTACCCTGGGGGAAATCGTGGACAGCTTTCTCCTTGAAAGTCTGGGTATGGCGTGGTTGTCTGCCTGCATGGGTGCCGTGGATCTCTCTGTACTCAGGGTTTCCTGGCTGATGGAGTTGCTCTCTGGAGCCACCTCTGTGATGCCTGAGGAGGAACTGAGATGTTCCAAGTGAGAGGCAGCCACCTCCCTGCATCTGTGTGCAGGAATTAGTAGTGGCCAAACCACCACCGCTTGGTCCTTGACTCCAGGTCCAGGGCTCTGTGTGTTAACCTGGGGAAAGGTGGGCATTCAGCTGGTTGGGGAAGGGAGAACAGGTGCCCACCGCCTTCCAGCTGTGTTCACCATATCTGATCTTAAGTAAAAGCAGGGTTGTTTGTTCAGTTTGTTGGGTTTTGGTTTCCGTGGCGTTTTGTTTTTTGTTCCTGTTTGTTTCTCTGTAAAACCCTGGCTGTCCTGGACTTGCTTTATAGACCAGGCTGGCCACGAACTCACAGAGATCTTCTTGCCTCTGCCTCTGAAACATGGGGATTAAAGGCATGCGCCATCACCCCCAGCCAGTAAAAGCAGTTAAAAAAAAAAAAAGATTTATTTATTATGTATACAGTTCGCATTAGAACACATTATAGATGGTTGTAAGTCACCATGTGGTTGCTGGGAGTTGAACTCAGGACCTCTGGAAGAGCAGTCAGTGCGCTTAACCGCTGAGCCATCTCTCCAGCCCCAGTAAAAGCAGTTTTTAACAGATAGATATTTTATTTCTGAAAATGGCATTGGTTTCTGATGAGCTGAACAAACAAGCTTATTGACACTTTGCAAGGAAGAGTCCAATGGACAGCAACCATCCTATCGTTTAAGTCCCTTGTTTTAATGGTCTTTCTGTTCCCAGCATCCTGAAATGACCTTGTGTCATGTAAGATGTCACTGAAATACAACTGAGAAAATGTCATGAGTACTGCAAACGCAAATATGCTATGTGTGTATATGCATTCACTTGTCTTTCAGGAACCTCAGAGAGGCCCATGGCTGGGGCTCAGAAGGGGAGCCCCTTTTCCTGGCATGTGCAAGATGCCTGGTTCAGTTCCCTGCCACTACCAAGCCACAAACAAATGGGTTAGCCAGGCTGCGGGGCAGGAGGTGTCACACCTGCACTTCTAGTGCCACCCCCCTCCTTCAGGGCGTCCTGTGTGCTGCAGGAGGAAGGGCTTCGAGTCCCTGCCCAGCAACTGGGGTTGTTCGCCACCGCCCCAGGTTGCAATAAAATTATGCCTGGAATCCACAAAGCTCTTGCTAGTTCTCCCTCTTTTAGGAGAAAAACTCACGGTTGTCTATTTTAATGGCTTACCTCAGAACCTGCCGTCTCACAGAAAAGTGTAAATTGTTTTTATTTGGAAGTATTTGAGGCACATAAAAATATTGAGGCTCATGTGACTTAATGTACATGTACTTACCCCTCAACTTGACAAGTCAGACGCAGTTGGGTCCCATTCTTTTCTTTTGAGAGACTGTCTATTTGAACATCATTTTTGTAAATTATAATTATTTTTCTTTTTTTGTGTATGAGGGTTTTTAAAAAAATGTTTTTTGTTTTGTTTTGTTTTTGTTTGTGCCTGCACGCATGTATGTGCACTGTATGTGTGTGCTTGGTGCCTGGGAACAGAAGAGGGTGTCAGATTCCCCTGGCTCTAGTGTTACAGGTGGTGTGAGCCGCCATGAGCATGTTTTGTTTTCATCTGTGTATGTGTACCACATGGGTGCAGTGCCCGCAGCGGCCAGAAGAGGGAGTAGGAACCCCAAGGAACTGGAGTTACAGGCAGTTGTGAGCCAGCATGTAGATGCCAAGAGCAGAACCCGAGTCCTCTGCAAGAGCAGCAAGTGTTTGTAATATCTGAGCCATCCTTCCAGGCCCTCTGTGCGCGCTCGGGTGCGTGGGTGCGTGGGTGTGTACGTGCATGCATGTGTGCATGCCTGTGTGCGTGCCTGTGCCCAAGGAGGCCAGAAGAGGGCACGAGAGCCCCCTGGAGCTGGAGTTACAGGTGGTTATAAGTTGTCCAGTACAGATGCTGGGAACCAAACTCCTGTTTTCTGGAAGCGAAGCAGCAAGTGCTCTTAAAGGCAGAGCCATCTCTCCAGCCCCGCTTTCCTCAACTTGACATTTGTCATTTCCGTGCGTGCTTTCACATTTGTACCATACGTATCCATAAACAGCGTCCAGTACTGTAGATGCAGTTGGGCCACCTGAACTCAAGCAATACTTGGGACATTCCTTTGTATGGTTTTAAATGTTTGTAAGTGGGGCTCTGCCCTACGAGCCCTGCCAAATTCTTTCCTGCAGCTCTGCGTTCTATTGGGGGGGGGGGCACTATTTTCATGTTGCTTAGTGGCCTGTATTCATTTAAACCTCCGTGTGCTCATACGGTGTGTAATTCTCCACAGCCAGCTCAGCCGTTCTTCTTCTTGTTGTTGTTGTTGTTTGTTGAGACAGGGTTTCTCTGTGTAGTCTTAGCTGTCCCGGACTCAACTTCTTCTTGGACCAGGCTGGCCTGGAACTCACAGCAGTCCCCCTGCCTCTGCCTCCCAAGTGCTGGGATTAAAGGCGTGTGCCACCATGCCCGGCTCAGCCATTCTTTTGACAGGTGTTTGAGTTGCTAGTTTTTCAGAGAACAGCGTCTGCACGGGCTTCTTTTAACGCCTTAAGTTCCCCAAGCGGGCTTCTGTAGACTTTAAGGGGCCCTGCCACCTCCGCTTTACCATTTACCAGATTTGCTGAATTGTTGGCCCTGATGGTGTGTGCCCTGTCACACTCCCAGCAGAGTGTGAAGATTTCCCTGGTCAGGCTAACCCTTGGAATAGACAAACTTTTACAGATATTTTAGTTTTTTTTTTAAAGTGCTACATTTAATTAATTTATTTGTTTGTGTTCGTGTGCCATGGCTCAGGTTGTCAGGTTTGCACGGCAAGCACTTTTACCTACTGAGTCACCTCGAGGTCCTTAATCCTTTGTATATTTGAAACTGAGCATTTCAAGTCACCTCCACCCGAGGCTCAGCCCTGGAGCCTGTAGTAGAAATCAGCCTGTTTCCTAATTTATCTTATCAAATGCTTTGGTTGTTCACAGTCCCAGCAAGTGAAGTTGACCACTCTAGGTGTGAGTCGCGTGCACCCCGCCCCCGCTCCCCCCATCTGCTGAAGCTGAGCCTTTTATACCCGGTCCAAGGTGGCTACCGAGCTCCCCCAGCCTTCTGTGGATCAGCCGGAAGCAGAGTTGACTTATCTGTCTCCTAAAGGTGCCCGGCCCTATTCAGCCACAACTTAAGCCAACAGCCTCTCTCTGGCTATCTTTCTGTAAAAGGAGTGGGTGGTTGTGCCCTGCATTTCAGGGAAAAGTGAACAGTGGAGTTTGAAGCCCGGCCCTTTGCAAACAGTAACTGAGCCTGCCCAGTGTGGATGGAAGAAAAAGTCAGTGCAGGCTCACTTCAGTCTGTGATGATCCTAGGCTTCAGAATCTAACACCTGCAGGCAACCTCCCTCTGGGATGGAGGCCACAGGGGTCCGGTAGGGGTGTGTATGGGGCAGAGATCATGCTGTGCCTGCTATATGCCATCCGTTTTTAAATTAAGAAAAAAAATTTGGTGTGTATATGTACACATTTGCATGCATGTAGGTGTGTATGTGTGTGTAGCCCAGAAGTTGTGTCATCCTCAGCTTGGTTTTTAGACAGGGTCTCTCACTGAGCTTGAGCTCACTAATTTGGCTGGACTGGCTGGATCCACCTGTCTCTGCCCTTTCCCTGCCCACCCAGTGCTGGAGTTACAGACAGGTGCTGCCATGCATGCCCAACTTTCATGTGAGAGCTGGGGATTCAAACTCAGGTCCTCATGCTTGTTCACTATGCAATTTTACAGCCAGAGTCATCGCCCAGGCCTTGGTTTGTCTTCTAAAGATATGGTTCTCTAGGTAATTCTAGCTAGGCTGGAACTCAATATGTTCAATTCAGCCTGGCTTTGAACTCATAATCTGGTGGGCTGAACCTCCCAACTGCTGGGAATACAGGTTTGTGCCATCTCCGCCTTCTTGGCTGCAGAGAAGGCATCCTGTAGCACTTACTGGGATGCTGCTAACCCCATGCCTCAGTCTTGTCTGCCCACTTGTCAGTCGATGGGCATTTTGGCTGTCCTTTGAATGCCGCAGTGAACATTCAGGAACACAATTTTGCATGGACGTTTGTTTCCGCGTGTCTCTCGTCTGCATGCGTAGGAATAGAATTTGTCGTGAGACTCTGGAAGGAGGACAGCTCCGTGTTGAAATGAGGAAACTGAGACCCCCCCCCCCCCAAGTGGCGAGGTTCCTTGTTAAGGGAAGGCGTGTCCCCAGCCACAGATCCCCTGACTCAGGGGTGTTCTGTCCCCGGATTACACCCAGTGCTCTCACCCTATAGTGTAGGGAAACTGGTCCAAAGGATGCAAGGATGTGTGGGGAGAGGCAGAGGTGGTTTGGGGCCACCCAGGTCCACTCCTTCCCAATGCCAGCTTCACTCTTCACCTTGTGCTTGTGGTGTGGTGCGGTGTGGTGTCAACATCTCTGCTCCCACCTCCGCCATCCATTGCTCGGAGTTGAAGGATGCCTTCCGTGGTCCAGTAGGTCCGTGTATGGTGGTTTGTGAAGGACCACCATTGACCTCTGCAGGATAATGCAATAAGCCACCGTTGATTCCATCAGTTGATTGACACATGCAGATTGACCTCAGCAACATCACTTGCCCCCAGACCTCATTTCTCTCATGGGCCCTGGGTGCCTTCCAGGACCCTGTCCAGATGGGTGGGGTGAGTGGAATGGAAGACCAGGGCCACCACCGTAATAAGGGCACACCACCGGCTTGGCGAAGTTTTGTCCCATTTTCAAAGTACTTGATTAAACAAAATGCTTGGTTTGGTTGGATCCTTCCAGTGAACTTAAAAGCAGGTGTTTCTTCCTTCATTTTATGTCAGGTGCAGACGGGGTCCTAGAAGTGCAGGGACCCAGGGAGTCTTTGACACCGCGGGAGGCTGCTCTCTCGCCATATATACAGAACCCGGACTGTGATCCAGGACTTAGGGCTCCCAGAAGCCACTGATGAGGCTCTGGGTAAGCCATCCCAAAATATGGCCTGAAAAGCAAAAAGTGTTTCTGACATTCCACTGAAACAAGAGACACCCTCACTACCATACGGTTAGTCTGAGCAAACAAAGCTCTAGTAGCTGCCCCTAATTTGTTGATGTTGAGTTTTGCTGTGTAGCCTGGGTTGCATGATGGGGATTGCAGGCCTGTGCCGCGGCACCCAGCTAAAAAAATCCCCATGTGACCGAGGAAGCCGAGTCTTTAGAAGTAAGAACCTACCCTGATCTGCATGGCTTTCAGTGTGGCCATTAATGACCTCAGTGTGCTTGGGAAAACTGCAGGCTTCACAGACAGGGAAATTGTCTCGGCTCCCAGGGCAACACAGACAAACAGCAACAAACTCAAGACACCTTCCCCTGTTCCTCACGCCCCTAGCCAGGAGGACCAGGATAATATCCTAAGGTCAGGCCCAAGGTCCCTGCCAGTGACCTTGGCACCTGTTAACTAGTGCTGGCTGTGGAGAATGGGCAAGAATGTGCCCAGGAAAAGAACACAACTCTCACATTGAACCAACTAAAAATACAGGCGGCTGTGTGCCCTCCGGGAAAGACAGCGTCCCTGGAATGCAGTGGGACAGGAACAGCAGGCTCAGTCCTTACTTCCTGTGGCCAGCTGGAGAGGGAGGGAACCAGTCCCCAGCCTCCTAAACTCCCAAGACAAAGGTGACACCTGGATTGTGGACGGTTTTTTCTTAGGATACTGCAGTAGAAGGAGGTGGTTTGGCCAAAAATGGAAATCCCTGAGTCAGCAGCCCTTAGGGGTTTAGGGGGGTTTGCGGGGGGGGGGGGGGCAGGGGAGGCGGGGACCACGAAAAGTCACTCCCGTCTCCATAAAATAGGAGTAATGACGTATGACAGACACAGGGACGCCTCAGAGTGTAGGCATTTCAGATACATATCATGGCTTTTATCTGAACATATGTTTAGGGAACATGGACACTGACTAGGGTCACAAGTTCTTAGTGGATTAGAGACCAAGGCAGATGTCGGCCAAGATCCTGGCCTTGGGCCCTGAGCTCTGATCGCCTAGGAGACCACTGGCTCCTCACCTGGCTGCTTAAGGTGCCCTGGGGAGCGGGTGCTCTGGGTGAGCCTCAATAACCCCACAGATATTTGTAGCATCTCCGAGCTTTCCAAGTCAGTCCACAGTTGGTTTTTGAATTTGGTAAGTGGACAGGTAACAAGGCAGGAATCATTTACCTCATGGGGCAGGTAAGGAAACTGAGGCCAGAGAGCATGATAGCCATCATATCCCGTTCCAGGCTATCGTTGGGGCTGCAGAGGTGGCTCAGTATTTAAGAGCGGGTGTTACTTTTCCAGAGGATGAGGTTTAGTTCCCAACACCTGTGTCAGGGTGCTCACAATCAGGGCATCTCATGTCCTCTTCTGGGCACATCCACACTAATTAAAAATCTAAAAACAAATAAAATCAATGGTGCTGGGGAAGTGGCTCAGGTAGGAAGCTAGAAACTCCGTGAGCCAGGGGGACCTGAGTTTGCGCCCCCCCACCCCAGAACCGGGCACAGGGGTTTGGAGAGGAGGCTCAGTGGTCAAGAGCACTTGTTGCTCCTGCAGAGGACATGGGTTTGGTTCCTGGAACAGCCTGGTGGTTCACAGCCGTCTGTAACTCTAGCTCTAGGGCAGTGATTCTCAACCTGTAGGTCACAACCCCCTTGGGGTCAAACTAGCCTTTCATAGGGGTTGCATATAGGATGTTTACATTATGAGTTTTGTTTTTTGTTGTTTGTTTGTTTTTCTTTCTTTCTTTTTTTTTTTGTTTATTATTTTTTTAAATTTAGGTTTTCTAGACAGGGTTTCTCTGTGTAACAGTCTTGGCTGTCCTGGACTCCCTTTGTAGACCAGGCTGGCCTGGAACCCACAGTGATCCGCCTGCCTCTGCCTCCGCCTCCTCGACTGCTGGGATTAAAGGCGTGAGCCACCACTGCCCCGCTTTGTTTATTTATTTTTTGAGACAGGGTTTCTCTGTGTAGCCCAGGCTGTCCTGGACTCACTCTGTAGACCAGGCTGGCCTTGAACTCACAGAGATCCGCCTGCCTCTGCCTCCCAAGTGCTGGGTTTAAAGTGCGCCACCATGCCTGGCTTACATTACAATTCTTTTTTTTTTTAAAACAGTTTATTTGTTTATTATGTATATAATGTTCTGCCTACATGGGTGCCTGCCTTCCGGAAGAGGGCATCAGATCTCATTATAGATGGTTGTGAGCTATCATGTGGTTTCTGGGATATGAACTCAGGACCTCTGGAAGAGCAGTCAGTGCTCTTAACCTCCGAGCCATCTCTCCAGCCACCCGCCCCCCACATTACAATTCTTAACAGTAGCAAAATTACAGTTATGAAATATCAAGGAAATAATTTTGTGCTTGAGGGGTCATCACAACATGAGAAACTGTATTAAAGGGCCATAGTATTAGGAAGGCTGAGAACCGCAGCCCAAGAGGCTCTGACACCTCCTCCTGCCTCTTGTGAGCATGAGGTATGCATGTGGTACATAGAACAACCAGTTTAGTTGAACTAGTGAGCTCTAGATTCAGTGTGAGCAAAGGCTGATGTGTTGGTATGCATCTCTAATCCCCCAGAGGCAGAGACAAGAGGATCTCGGAATTCCAGGCCAGCCTGGACTACAGGCTGAGTTCCAGGATAACTAGGGCCACATAAGGAAACTCTCTCTTCAAACACAAAGACGAAAACACATTTTAAAAAATGTTTTATTATGTATACAGTATCCTGCATGTACACCTGCACACCAGAAGAGGGTACCAGATCTTACTATAGATGGTTGTGAGTCACCATGTGGTTGCTGGGAATTGAACTCAGAACCTCTGGAAGAGCAGCCAGTGCTCTTAGCCGCTGAGCCATCTCTCCAGCCCCCATGAAAAAAACATTTAAAATAAAAAGTAGAAAGGTTGAGACCTAACATTAACTTCTGGTCTCCACGTGTGTGTGCATATATGTGAACACAAACAGCTACACACACACACACACACACACACACACACACACACCCCTCCCTAAATGGGGGAACTCCTTTTCCTCTTGAGTGGATAGAGTTGTGTGAAGAATCCTTGGGCTTCCCCCATGTTTACTGATGCAGGAGGGCTGGGCGTGAGCCTGGAGAAAGAGCAAGGACCTTTGTGTTGTAGTTTTGCTTTGGTGATACTTGAGGCCAGATCTTTAAGGGAATTCAATTTCCCCGAGTCATGCCCTCGTATTCCGGTCCCTTCGTGACTTGCAGATTGCTCGGTACCCTCTTCCAGGAACTTAAGAATCTGATTAGCTTTAAGGCCCTGGTGTTCTGGGCCTCAGCCAATTAAGGGAGATATATGCGGAGGGGCAGAGGGAGTTAGAAATGCCAAGAACTCCGATGGGACGGAAGCGCTGGGCCGTTTGGCGAGAGGGAGAGACAGTAGGCCTTATCTAAACCAGCAAACCCTCAGAGGCCTCCCTCCCACCCAGCCGAGGAGTCACGTCGTCGTGGCACCAGTCTGAGGACTTGGGGACACACAGAGGGCAGAAGACGAGACACCTGTGCTTCAGTCATTAGCAGTCCTGCAGAGGTGTGGACCGTGCACACGTTCCTGTGGCATCAGGAAAGACACACACCATGACATGTGCACTGTGGCCAGCTGACTTTTATATAGAGGACACCTAAGGCTGGGGGGATGCTGAGGAGAGGAACAGACGGCGGCGTGGGGCCGGGTGGATCATGGCATATCCTGTGCAGAAGGTGAGTTTGAAGGTAGCACGGAGGAAGGAGAAGCAGGGGTCACTAGTCACGGTGACGCATGCCTGAATCCCAGCGCTCAGAGGCAAGCAGGTGTCTGTGAGTTCAAGGCCAGCCTGATCTGTGTAGCAAGTTCCAGGCCAGCTAGGGTTCTGTGAGTTTTGCTTTTTGTTCTTTTGAGACAGGGCCTCACTATAGAGCTACCAACAGTGGGGAAGATCCTAGTTCCCTACACGGCAGCCGCCATCTGCCGCAGTGAGGTGGGGCGGGCAGCTGGGGCAGCCACGTGCAGTAGGAGGTAGAGTGGAAGATACTGGCTTGGCCCCGAGACAGCACCGACCACAAGTGAGAGTCTGATGGGCCTGGGCCTTCCCAGGTTTGCTGTGACTTCTGAACATTGTCCCATGATGCCTGGGGAAGGGATGGATACATTGGCAGCCAGCCCCCGCTGGGAAATGGCCTGGGTCTCCTGGAATATTTCATAGGTGTGCTGCGCTTTCTGCAAAGCTCAGCAGGCCCACGGCTTGTGGGCTGGCTGGAGTTGTGGTGGTGATGCCATCTGCATTTCTTCATCTCATGGTCCCCAGAAGCCCCCGTCCTGGGTCTCGAGGGTAGCTGTGAATGCAGTCCAACATAAAATAGTTACTTAGGGCATTATTAGATTTCTTTTTACTTTTCTTTTTCTTTCTTTCTTTCTTTTTTTTTTTTTTTTTTTTTTTGAGACAGGGTTTCTCTGTGTAGCCTTGGCTGTCCTAGACTTGCTTTGTAAACCAGGCTGGCCTTGAACTCACAGCAATTCACCTGCCTCTGCTTCCTGAGAGCTGGGATTAAAGGCATGCGCTGCTATGCCCGGCCTTTCTTTTCTTTTTGAGATAGGGTTTCTCTGTGTAGTCTTGGAACTTACTCTATAGACCAGGCTGGCCTCCAACTCACAGAGATCCACCTGCCTCTGTCTCCTGAGTGCTGGGATTAAAGGCGTGGGCTACGACTGCCTTTTTTTTTTTTTTTTTAAACCTTTTAAAAGGAAAACTTGATTTGGGTTTTCAAGCAAGACATTTCTGTTTTGGTTTTGGTTCTGAGACAGGGTCTCACCATCTCTGGCTATCCTGGAACTCACTATGTAGACCAGGCTGAACCCAGCTGTCTTCCTGCTTCTGCCTCCCGAGTGAGTGCTGGCAGTTAAAGGCATGCGCCGCCGCCACCATCATGGTGGACTCTCACCCGAGAACTTTGTAGACAGCAGCGTGCTGATGCTGCAGAAGGTTGGACCCAGCTGGATTAGAGGGAGGGGCAAAGATGGCACAGGGGACTGGGATGCTCTTCATCCCTGTCCTTCCCTGGCCAGGTGAGAAACCTCTCCGACCTGTACCTTTTCCCTGGGGCATTGAAACTAACATGTTCTATGTTCTCCAGACAGTATGGTGTGGAGCAGCTTGTGAAACGGCCAGCACAGTGGAGACCTTTGTAGATGAAAGTCACTGACTACACCCGTAGGCTAGGTCGTGGGAAGGGTAGGGAGGCTGAGGGGCTGCCAGGAACACAAAGCCAGGAGGAGTAACACGTGAGTAGGCGTCATCCCATCTTTGTCCTGTGTTCAGCCAGCCCGAGTCCCTCCCTAGCAGAGCTACAGTGTGACCCGGGGAGAGCTTAGAGGCAATTCACAGAGGAGAGAGGGAGGTGGAGCTAGGGAGCCAGCGCTGCTGCGACGCATTTCCAGTTTCATAAAGCAGAATTGAGAAGCCAGCATCCACATGTGTATTTGTGCACGTGCAAAAGCACTTGGGGTGGGTGAGAACTCACACTTTTTACTTTGGTGCACAAGAATGTATTTGACTAGTCTAAAAAATAAGCACATAGTATTGTTGGGTTTTCCTTTGTGTGCGATGGTCCACCCATCCATCTATTGACATATCTATATTGAGTCTTGTGTAGCCCAGGCTGGCCTTGAACTCTGTGTAGCCAAGGATGACCTTGAACTTCTGAGCCCCATGCCTTAGACTCCCGAGTGCTGGGATGACATGAGGTGCTGGCTTGTCACCACCTTTTTAAATTAATTAATATTTTTTACATCCTGACGGCAGCCCCTCCCCTCCCCCACTCCTTTATTCCTCTTCACAAAAGGGCAGGCGTCCCATGGCTGGCAACCAACCATAGCCTGTCAAGTTGCAGCAAGACTAGGCACGTCCTCTCCTATTAAGGCTAGATGAGGGAACCCAGTAGGAGGAATGGCTCCCAAAGGCAGGCAGCAGAGTCAGGGACAGCGCCTGCTCCCAGTTAGAAGTCCTACAAGAAGACCAAGTTATTCTACTGTAACGTATGTGCAGAGGACCTGTGTGGACCCAGGTTAGTTGGTACCGTGGGTTGTCTTATGGTGTCTTCGAACCCTCTGGCTCCTACACTCCTCCCTTTCCCCTGTTCTGTAGGATTCATCCAGCCTAATGTTTGCCTGTGGGTGTCTGCATCTGTTTCCATCAGTTGCTGGATGAAGCCTCTCTGATGACAATTGGGCTAGACAGCAGTCTATGAGTATAGCAGAATATCATTAGGAACCATTCCATTGACATTATTATTATTATTATTATTATTATTATTATTATTATTATTATTATTATTAATTTTGTCAGTCATGTTTGGTTCTATCCTAGTCTCCAGGCTCTCCAGCCTCTGGGTTCTGGCCCTCCAGGCAGTGTCAGGGGTGGGCTCCTTCTCATGGCGTGGGTCTCAATCTGGACCACTCATCATGGCCACCCCACCCACGGTGTCTATTCTGTTTCCCCTTCACGGAGAGGTCCACGCATCCCCTCCTTGTTAGCTTCTCTGGGTCTGTGGGTCGTAGCATGGCCGTGCTTTACTTTGGGGCTAATACCCACTCATAAGTGAGTACACACCATGATTGTCATTCTGGGTCTGGGCTACCTCACTCAGGGTAATATTCTCTATTTTATCCGTTTGTCAACAAATTTCATGATGTCCTTGTTTTTTGTTTCTTCCAAGAGATGTCCTTGTTTTAAACAGCTGAGTAATACTCCATTTTCTTTTGTTGTTGTTTGGTTTTTTGAGACAGGATTTCTCTGTGTAGCCATGGCTGTCCTGGACTCACTTTGTAGACCAGGCTGGCCTGGAACTCACAGCGATCCGCCTGCCTCTGCCTCCTGAGTTCCATTTTCTTTATGAATAAAGCAGCTATGAACATAGCCGAGCAAGTATCCTTGTGGGCGGAGCATCTTTTGGGTATACTCTAAGGAGTGGTTTAGCTGGGTCTTGAGGGCAATCCATTACCAATTTTCAGAGATGCCGCCATACTGATTTCCAAAGAGGTCATACAAGTTAGCACTCAAGCAACAAAACTGTAAGTTCTCCGGGAAATTTGGGCAGAACTTCTCATTTGCCCTGTTTTTTAGGCATAGTGTCGCATTGTTAAAGTTCTCTACAAAGTGGGTTGATGTTGGAGCTGGAAAGATGACTCAGAGAGTTAGAGCACCTGCTGCTTTTGCAGCGACCCAGGTTCAGTTCCCAGCACCTACGTGGTGACATCCAGTGCTCCCTTTGGCCTCCATGAGCACCAGGCAGGCATGCAGCACACATGCACACACGCCAGCACCCATGTGTGCAAAATAAAAATCATTAAAAAAAAATTTTTTTCGAGACATGGTTTCTCCGTGTAGCGTTGTCCCCAAACACCGAGAAAGGCTAGGTAATTTACAACAAGTGCAGAGCTGAGCTTAATCTTAGCCCAGCTGATGGCCCACAGCCCAGATGGTCTTCCTAACACAGGGGAGAAGAAAGGGAAGACCAAGGTGGGGGTAACACTAGCTAGAGTCCAGCTGCTGCTTACACTTAGAAGCCCTGCGACTTTGCGGAGCCTGGGAGCCGCTGCTCTCCATTTCCTCTAACGTGGAGACAGTGGCCTTTCCTGATGGCTTTACCTAGCATAGTGACAGGGAGATAACCAACCAGGATACTGAAGCCCTTGCCTCATGTAAAGGACAGAGCTCTCAGCAAAGGTTAGTGCCAGGGACCCTAATCAGCACCTGGCCTCCTGTCTCCCCGTGTCAGTCTCTTGGAAAAGGGAAGTGAGCCTGTGTTGAAATCTGTACATATGCCAACGTCTTTTTTATTTTATTTTATTTATGTGTATTGGTGTTTTGCCTGCATGTATGTCTGTGTGAGGGTCAAATCTTGGAGCTATAGACAGGTGTAAGTTGCCGTGTGGGTGCTGGGAGTTGAACCCAGGTCCTCTGGAAGAGCAGTCAGTGCTCTTAACTGCTGAGCAGTCTCTCCAGCCCCAAATGCCCATGATGGCTTAACCCTTTGCTCCCAGATGCCCTATGAAATGCCTGCCTTACTTGGAAATCTCGGTTTAGAGGTTGTCCTGAGCAGTTTCAGACGTCTGTTGCTTTGCCTCACTTTTAATTTTTTAATTTATTTTTTTATCTCCGAGTCAGGGTCTCATGTAGCTTAGGCTAGTCTTGAACTCCCTATGTAGATGAGAGCAACCTTGGACGTTTTAGCATGTGTTTGTGAATGGTGTATGCCATATGCAAACATTTGTGTGTGGGTGTGTGCACACATATATACGTATGTGGAGGCCAGAGGAGGACACTGGGTAGCTCCCTTTATCACTCTCCACCATGTTTGTAATGTAATCACTCTCCACCATGTATGTATAATGTGATCATCTCTCATGTAATTCAAGCTCCCTGTTTGGCTGGCTAGTCAGTGAGTTTATGGGGTCCACTTGCCTCAGCCTCCCAATACTGGAGGTTACAGGGGTATATAGAGTATGTATGACTGTTACATGAGTGCTGGGGATTTGAACTCAGGTCTTCTTGCTTTTGCAGCACGTGCTCTTACCCACTGAACTATTTTCCCAGCCCCAACCCTGCCTTCTGTGCCCCCTAATCCTCATCTCCAGCTCCGACATGCTACACCACACACCACACTTGGCTTACGTGGTGCTATGGGTGGCGTCCAGGGCTTCCTGCGTGCTAGGCGACTACTCTAGCAATTGAGCTGGAGTCTTAGCCCAGATCCACTCTTTTTTAAACATTGTCTTACTATATAGACAAGGCTGGCCTCACACTTGCAATCCTCCTGCCTCAGCCTCCTAAGTGCCGGCATGACAGGTGTGTGTTACCACTTCCAGCCGTCTCATTCTCAAGAGAGTGAATGAGAGAGGGAGTGAAAACTTCCACGACCACACCCTTCCATAGTAAGTGGTAATGCCCACGTTGCCAGTGGCTACTGTCAGTCCTGCCATGCCCGGCCTGCTCAGTTGGACACATCTAGTCTTGAACTGTTTTTTTTTTTTTTTGTGCTTGTTCTTTTGGGATCAGGAGGTGGCACTGGGGTCAGGCACAGCCATGTGGGTGAGTAAGGCCCAGTGCCAGGCCACCAGTTCTTTCACTGGACATAGGGCTTTTGGCTAGGGGACTTGGCACGGTGGCATTTTCTCTGCCGATGGCATCTGCTGCCTCAGCCTGAGTCCATCCGTGGGAGGTGCTGAGCATCAAGGCCTTCTTCGTGCCCACTGAAGAATACTGAGGGTCGTCCTCTTGGGTAGGACCACATTGGGATGGTGGCATAGGCCCTGGAGTCTGATCTGGCTCAGGCATGAGCTACAGGCCTGGCTTGGCTTGAGGTACCCATGTCTCTGTCTGCCTGAGTAGGTCCCTGTGGACTCATGTGATGCACCGTGTACCAGAGTGAGCACGTGACAGCCTAGAGCTTCTGTCACAGCTCTTGGGAGTCCCCGTCTTATGGCAAGGTGTTCCTAAGACCTGTGAGAGAAACCACCTGAAGATGTGCTGCGCTGAGCCCTCCCTGTGATCAGTGGAGGGAGACGAAAGAGTCTATGGTTGTGTCTAGCCAGAGCACCAAGGCAACAGTAGATGGGAGCAAAATTCCAATAGAAGGTGTGTGTGTGTGTGTGTGTGTGTGTGTGTAGTGAGGAGTTGAGAGGGAAGGGAACATCTAGAGTTCTCTGCTGACTCATGTAAGCCCCCACTGCCTCATGCACCGGCTGCCATGCCTTCCAAGCCACTGTGGACTGTAGCCCCCCTGAACTGTGAGCCAGGATATATCTCTCTTTCCATTACATTACAGCAATCACAGTATCTGGAGGAGGACACAAGTAAAGGATCTTGAGGGCAGTGACTGTCTTGGCAGGACTGAAGATGTGCTAATGGGAGGCATTGCCCAATTAGACCTTTGGAGACAGCGAACCCTGTAGAATTGAAACTCCCCACCCTCACCCGGAAGTCTCTTACTGGGGAAGGAAAAGGCAGGAGCCCTGCTCCCAGCCAGAGGAGGAGCTTGTCTCCTGGGAAAAGATTCCATCTGGTGCTGACAACCTGCAGGACCCACCTAGGTCCAATAACAATGGGCCCATGGTGGGAAAGACCACACTTGACTGGCACTGCCTGGCTATGCATACTTTTTACCCTTTATTTCAACCTGAATCTTATGTTAGGACCCCAAAGACAGACCTAGGGGTGTCTTTCTGTTTGTTCCCCTTCAAGGTGGCCATATCGACTAAATCTCCTTTTTCTGCTTTTCATTACTTCTTGTCTGTTTACTGGCCTATTGAAGACAGGTGGCCACCACAGCCAGAACCCGACCCTAGGGACTCCAGGACGGCTGCCGGTTTCTAGTTTCCGTGTCTCTTCTGAGAGAGATTCCGACCCATGCTGACTCACACGCCTGAACAAGAGAGAAGGTTCCTCACCCTGCTTTTTCATTTGAATTTCTTGCCTCTCTATGGGCCAAGATCACCTTAAAATGTTGCGACTTGTGACTATAGTATCTGCATTGAGATAATCTTCCAGTTAGGATCCAGGATACCTGGGGAGCTTCAGAGAGCCCTGCCTTTTCTAGAAGCTTCCTCCTACACAGCTGGGGAAGATCTCTACATCTCTCCTTAGGTCAGCCCCCAAGGGGCAAGGATGGTGGCAGGGTGGGCTGTAGACAAGCTGGCGGAAGGTCGCTCTCCCCTGGCTGTGCTCTTTGAACAGATCACTTAGTTGCCTGCAGGGGGCGGCGGGGGGGACAGGGGACACGGACTCCCCTCCCGCAGCTGTAAAACAGGAATTAAGAACGTCTCCCCTACAAGGTCTTTTTGAAGGGTAAATGTCACACTGGAAAGCACTTGGTTTATGGAAACCACACACTGATTACAGCAGCCAGCAGCATCCGAGTTGCTCCTCCGTGCCAGGCGACTTGCAAAACTCTATTCAACAACACTTCCTTTCCCTGGGGGCACCTGCACAGTATCCGAAGGGATGGGCTTGTGTGTATCAACAGACAGTCAGGACGTTGTGTGAGAAGGGTGGCATTTGAAGCGTGCCCAGAAAACTGGGATGGCCGTGTGACTATTTCTGGAGGGTCAGGTCCCTACTGCCTGCAGACACCTCCTTGCTCCTTCGGAAGCTCCATCATCTCATCGGGTCCTCTTTGACACATTTGGGTTTGCCATGCATTGGGATCAGGTCTGTATCTGTTGGCGTGGCTCTGGGGACCTTGTGTAATAATGCAGCTAGCTCTGGATAAGTCCACTTGGTTTCTTCACTCTTTTTTTTTTTTTTTTTTTTTTTTTTTTGAGACAGGGTCTCTCTGTGTAGCCTTGGCTGTCCCGGATGCGCTTTGTAGGCCAGGCTGGCCTCGAACTCACAGCGATCCTCCTGCCTCTGCCTTCCGAGTGCTGGGATTGAAGGCGTGTGCCACCACGCCCGGCTTGGTTTCTTCCCTTCTTGCACTGCCTGCTCCACCCACACTGAATTGATTTCCATTCCCCTCTGGCTACGCACGCACCTGCTTGTGCCTGGACCCATTTTCTGGTGGCACCCCTCAGGACTTCTCTAGCGTGCTTGCGCTGTGACCTTTGTTGATGCCGCCGCACTGAGGGCATCATGCCTAGGCTTGTGCTGCCAGCCTTGGGGTAGAAGCAATCAGGGTCATGCTTCTGGCAAGTTCTATCTTGCTCTACTTGATTTCTGATTGTCCTTCCGGTGGCTTTGTCATGAAGGAGGAAGACTGGCTGGGTGATGATGGGGACAAGGGACAGTGATCTCCTCTGGCCACAGAGGGTTAGTAGACTCCTAGGACCATGGTTATCTGTGAAGATGGGGACAGGAGACCGCAGGGCCTGGAGAGCAGAGCAAACATGCAGAAGTGACCTAGCCTAGGCACTCTGTCCTCAAGTCAGGACACTTCCAGCCATTGTGAACAGTGAGTACAAGATGCCATTCTCCGCAGCCAATCAGCATCAAGGTCTTGTCAGGGTTACTGGGTCATAAATCTGGCTACAAGCGCCTGCAGCCTTCTGTGTGCAAGGACCCAAAGCGGGCACTGGGGAGGCTGAGGCTCAGCAGCACGGGAGGGGTCATCCCCAGCCTTGGGGGACTTGGGCGACTTCACGAGAAAGTGACACCTGACCTTGAGCTTGAGGGGCTGGGAAGGGTTGCACGGCTGGGACGCCATTTCAGGTGAAGTGACCATAGGACCAGAGAAGCAAGCCTGAGGCAGCAGCAGCGACAAGAGGGAGCGTGGTCGGGTGAGGGAGAGAGCAGAGAGCCTTGCTGTTGAGAGCGGTGCCTCTGGGACGGGGAGGCAGTTCTGAGGGACAGAGGGAGCGAAGTGACCAGGCTTGCCCCGCGAGAGGCTCCCACGGCAGTGGGTAGAGTGGAAAGACAGAAGCATCTTTAGTATTGTTTGCTCGTGGTTACCTGGGCCTCCTCATAAGTAGCGGAGAGGTCAAGAGAGCTATGGTGAACCCCCCAGAAATGCCGGGTAGACCCCACAGTACAGCACCAAAGGACAGGAAGTGCCAGTAAACACGTCTCCCCACTGTGGTGCTGGGCCTTGTGGGGGGTAAGAAGGAACTGTGCCACTGAGCTGCACCACCAGCTCCCTGGTAAATATTGCATTTTGTTTGCGACAGGGTCTCTTTCATACAGTTCCATACAGCCAAGGATGACCTGAGCTCCTCCTCATCCTCCTGCCTCCAGCTTCCTAGTTCCAGGATTACAGGCGTATGCTGCCAGACCCAGGTTTGACCCAGGGCCTCATACATGCTGGCCAAACACTCTACCAACGGAGTAATACCCCCAGATGCCAGTGAAAACACTTTTTGAGAGAATAAACAGAAGCCGGGCGCCGTGGCGCATGCCTTTAATCCCAACACTCCAGAGGCAAGGCAGGTGGATCGCTGTGAGTTCGAGGCCAGCCTTTTGAGAGAATAAACAGAAAAAAACAATCTGTGACCAGCCAGGAGTTTGCAATTAGGGGCCTGTGGATTTGGAGCTGTGAGCGTGTTAAGTAAGGCGCGGAGTCCCCACATGTGGGCAGGGGACCCTGGGGGTGAGTCAGTGTCTCGCCTTGGGAACATCTACTGGTGTTATCTGAAAGGCTCTAGCTCTTTGACTACCACCCTGCCTTCTTAGAATTTACGTTTGGGCCTGAAGAGATGGCCCAGCAGTGAGGAGCACTTACTACTCTTGCAGATGCCCTAGGTTGATTGCTAGGACCCACATGGTGGCTTACAACCATCTATAACTCCAAATCCAGGAGATATGGTACATTCTTCCAGCATCTGTGGGCACTAGGCACAAACACAGCACACTTACATACATAAAATAAAAATAAATAAACATTTAAGAAAATTATGTGCCAGGTGGCATCCCAGGACTGTAAGGGGCCTTGGAGTTGGGGTCTTGTTCCTTTTGTAGGTGAGAAGCACTGGTGGAATTTCTCTGGGTGTCATGGTTGAGGGAGCTAAACAGCCTCCTCTGGTGCGATGCTCCCTCTCGGCTGCTCCAGAGTGTCTAGAGCCCAGATGTCCAGGCCACCAGCTTCTGGCCCTGTCCTGCCGGGCCAGGCTGGAGCTGAACTGAACTTGCCTTGCACTCAGCCTTATTTTTCGCCCTTGTCGCCCCTCGCAGATTGATAAGTACCTGTATGCCATGCGGCTCTCTGACGAAGTTCTGATAGATATCCTGACGCGCTTTAAGAAAGAAATGAAGAATGGCCTCTCCCGAGATTACAATCCGACAGCCTCGGTCAAGATGTTGCCAACCTTTGTGCGGTCCATTCCTGATGGCTCAGGTGAGTGTCTGCGAGGTCAGGCTCCGTGGGCTGGACATCCTGGGAAACCATCCTTCCAATGGGTGTGTTTGGTCATTTGGTCCTTTTCACTCCTTCACCATTCAGTCCATCTGTTCTCCAATTGAGCTATCTGCCATCTCGCCACCCACCTGGCTGTTCTCGCGTTGATCCATCTTTTCCCTCCATCCTTCCATCCACTCACCTACTTACTCACCCATCTGTCCTCTCATTGGTCTCCCTACTCACTCCTCCTTTCTCTCCACCCACCCATTTGCCCATCCATTCCCTCCTTCTCCCTCTATCCATACATCAACCCGTTGGTCGTATGTCTTCTGGGCGTTTACCATGTGCCAGGGCACCAGTGACACCACTTTGGACAATGCTGAACCTGCTCTCCTGGGCAGGGCTACGTGGCATTTTGAAAGTGTCACATTTAGGGTTTGCAGGGGCTGTGTGGATTATTTTTACATCTCTAGAGGAAACCAAGGGTTCATTGTAGGAAAATCACAAGCGCTAGGACAGTCTTCCCTTTGGTGGCCCAGATAAGCAGCACGCCTAGTGGCCAGGTTAGTCTTGGACTCAGAGGTGGGACATTCAGTTCCCCACTTGGACAAATGTGAAGGTAGCCCCAAGATATCTCCTCCCAGACTACAGTCTTGTGGCTCCTGCCTGCTGCAGGGAGTTGGTGGACTCCCTGAGGACTGACAGCGCTGCTCTCCCGGGAACTGGCATCTGCTCTTCACTGGCCAAGTGGAAGCTGGGTGACCACGGCCTCATTTGTTCAGTGGCAGCCATTTTGCCCAGGCAATTCTCAGTTAGCTGCTAGTTTGCATGAGTGGATGCTGAAGCCACCATAGCACTGGGATGGGGTTTACCTACACTCTGCTGCAAGGGGAGCTATGTCACTGGAAGTCAAGTTTCTTTTTGAGTTCACTCCTATGAGTGTGGCCTCCACACTTCCAAGATTGCTTTCCTGCTCTGGAGGCCCAGATTTTCAGTCTTGTCTGGAGACTTTAAGAGGCAGCTTGTGTGCTGATGTCAGCAAAGCTGCATCTTTTACAGTTGTTTTTCCCAGCAGAGGGTAAGTGTTGGGCTTACTGTGTGTGCAATCTGGCTGGAGCTGGGATAGTCCTGGCCATAGGGATGTCCTCAGTGAGTCTTGGGCTCAGTTACCACTTGTGCTGTTTGTCCTGTTTTGTAGGTGGGATTCACTATGCACACACTGGTGTCTCTATCTCAGATTGAACTGCCTCCACTCGGGACCTTTTGTCTTGTCAAGGGCTAGTTACTCACAGTCCAGGTTTTGAAGTGGTTCTGGCCGGCCTGATGACCCTGGTGGCTGTGCCCTGAGTGTGTCGCGGTGCCTGTGGCTGGGGAAAGGAATCCCTTGTATTCAGTCTCACTTTTTCTTAGTCCTCGATGGACCCACAAAGAATCTCTCCCTTGTATGAGCCGAGTTCAGTGCAGCCTTTCACATTAGTGTGATGAGGAAAGGGAGGGAGTGCCAAGTGGCCTGGGCTTGGGAACTTGGAAGGTCACCTGGTCCTGTGTGACTGTGCAGGAGCCAGGAGTGAGGAGGAGGAGGAGGAGGAGGAGGAGGAGGAGGAGGAGGAGGAGGAGGAGGAAAATGTCTCTGACCTTTATTTCTGAACTTGCATCTCCCACCAACACTCTTCCAGTACCTTTACATCAAGCAGTGCCCCTCCCCACTTTTTTCACCATCCAGTTCCGGGGTTGAGGGTCCCAAAGTGGGACACTAGTAACCTAGCTGTCTCCCTCCTTTAATATGCTTCCGGACAAGGCCGCTCATTTGGGAAAACCCCATTCTCTAGTTCCCCCTTGGAGGCCCAAGGTAGATGCTAAAAGCCCTAAGCAGCCCTGCATGAGAAGGATCTGTTTGCTTTAGTACAGCTGCCTTCCCCCGAATCTGCTTCCGCGGTTCTTTCATCTGGAATCACTCTTTTTTTTTTTCAAAGTCTGAAAACTACATTGTTTTTTGTACAGCATTCCCATCTTTTTTTTTTTCTTTCCTTTCTGTTATTTGCAACTTATAATTAGCCCAGTGGCATCTTTTTCTTCGTTAATGATTCATCAAGTAATGGCGAGTCTCAAAGTCAATGGTATCTTTAAAGTGTGATGAGTCACACAGCTATGCACCCCTGTTAGGACATAGCTGCAGGGTTTGAGGAATCTGAGCCAGCAGCCTGGGCCCTAGGCGTCCTTTGTCCCTTCCTTGTTTCCCCTGGTGCTGATGAGATCAAGTGTTGGGGCCTCTGAGGAGCATGGCTCAGTATTGATAGCAAAAAGAGGAGAGGAGAAGGTGCCGACAAAGACTTCAGAACCAGTCCTTGTCATTTGTCCTAAGGGATGCCTGCCATATTGGGTTAGGGCCCACACTGGTGACCTTTTGATCACAAAGACCCTATTCCCACATAGGCTCCCACTCACAGGTGGCAGCACTGACCCCTGGACACAAACATTCAAAACGCCATGAACCTGTGTGGGTTTTTCCTCCCAAAGATAGGTTTGTCTGTAGGTCAGTCTGACTATCTGTCTATCTATCTGTCTGTCTATCTATCTATCTATCTATCTATCTATCTATCTATCTATCTATCTATCCAGGGTCTCACTGTGTAGCCTCAGCTGATCTGGAACTTGTTATGTAGACCAGGCTGGCCTTGAACTCACAAGATCCGCTTAACCTCTGCCTCCAGAGCTGGGATTGAAGGTGAGAGCCAGCACATGCTCTTTCCTTTCCTTTTTGAGAGAGTGTCTGAGACAGCACTTGCTGCCTCGGAAGCTGTATCTGAGGGTGACTTGAAGTCCGGGTGGCAATGCGGGTCCCCAGCTTTCCCAGCTGGTTCTGGTTCTGGGGTGGGGTCGGGTTTAGGATGAAGATCGCCGTGGGGGCTGGCTGGCCTGTAGCTCACTTCCTAGAGCAGGGCACTTCAGGAAGGCGCCTTCTGTTTGTCTTGTATTGCAACGCAGGCTGGGGCGCAGAGGCACCTGCCCCCCCCCCCCCCACGTGTTTGCTTTCCATTATATTCTGGTAATAATGACCATCATTAGACGTGCATGAGATGCGGGGGCCCTTCAGAGCTCTGCTTAATGAGCCTTCTCTTGAAGCCTGCCTCCCTCCCTGCAGTACGGTGGGGAATGCCGGGAGGGGTTAGAGTTGGAGGCCCCTGGAGTGGGAAGGCAGATCTGTAACTAAAGATACAAAGAAGTAGCTGGAAGGCGGCCCGCTGCTGGTGCAGGAAGCTGAGCCTTGAAGTAGGAGGAGATCAAAAGAAATAAAATCCAAGCCAGTGGAGAGGTCTCCAGCACCCTCACTCACACTAATGACCTTGGAGATATTACCTCAGCCTCAGGCTCTGTTGCCTCCCCTGTAAAATGGGTATGAGGGAGTCTGATGACTCATACCTACAATCCCAGCGTTTGGGAAGGCTGAGGCAGGAGAACTGCCATGAGTTCCTCTGTTTAAAAAAAAAAAAAGCTCAGGGGTGGTAGCAGAGGCAGGTGGATCTCTGAGTTCAAGGCTAGCTTGGTCTACAGAGCGAGTTCCAGGACAGCAAGGGCTGCATGGAGAAACCCTGTCTTAAAAAACAAAACAGCGAAAAGAGGGCCAGGAGTGGTGGCGCACACCTTTAATCCTAGCACTTGGGAGGCAGAGGCAGCTGGATCGCTGTGAGTTCGAGGCCAGCCTGGTCTATAAAGCGAATCTTGGACAGCCAAGGCTACACAGAGAAACCTTGTCTCGAAAAACATAAAAACAAACAAAAAAAAAAGAAGAAGAAAGAAGGAGGAGGAGGAGGAAAAGGAAGAGGAGGAGGAGGAGGAGGAAGAAGAGGAGGAGGAGGAGGAGGAAGAGGAGGAGGAGGAGGAGGAGGAAGAAGAAGAAGAAGAAGAAGAAGAAGAAATTGATTGAACCAAATAAATAATGAACACAAAATGGAGGGCACGATTTGACTGCTTCGTAAAAGGCAGGCTTCGGGGGCAGGGCCTTGGAGCCTGTAGGGCACTGTAAGAAGTATAGTTAGTCCTGTTGGCATCGCGCTTATGCCCTGTAGTTAATCAGGAGGGCCTTTCTAAGCAGCCTTCCCAGCTACAGGACCCTGTCATGGGGCAGTGTAAGCCCAACCCCTGGAAGTGGGTTGAAGGTGGTTTTAGAGGCGGCTGGTATTGCTGGTGTTGTGGAAGGAGAGGAAGAGAGGGGAAACATAGCCAACAGCCTCTCATCTCCACCCCTCCCAACTGGCCACAGAGGCCAGGTGAGTCTGAAATGGGCCTGTCAGTGCTCCGGAGTCTGAGTGGAGGCAGGAAGATCAGAAGTTCAAGGTCATCTTCAGCTGCAGAGCAAGTTCAAGGCAACTGTGCTGCGTGTCACTTTGTCATAGGCGAGCGGGGAGTGGAGGATGGATGGATGGATAAGTAGGTAGGTAGGTAGACAGACGGACAGAGAGGCAGGCAGGCAGGCTGGTGCATGCCTATAATCAGCTACTTAAGAGGCTTAGGCACGAGGATACTGAATCTGAGCTAAGGAAATGCCAGGCATCCAGCAGAGCTTACCAAATGCCCTGTGGCACTTACCTGAAGTCATTTCTCTTTGTCCCTGGCCTGGCAGAGTATGAGAGTAAACAGACCTTGTGAGTGACCTAGGTGGTACCAGCTGAACCAGCTCAAACCACTCCAGCTGTCTGCTGTCTCCAGCTGAACAGGGCAAGCAGGTGAAATCGCCCTGTTTCCAGCTTGCTTACCATTTATTTACCTAGTTGAAGAAGACATTAAAAACAAACAAACAAACAAGTGAGCATCAAATATGTGAGAAGGAAGGGTTCCCCTTGGCCAATGGTAGGAGTGGCTTGCTTGGAGCGTCCTTCACTATAAGCTGTGGCTTGGACTTAAAATTTTTTCCCAGCATTCCCTGGGCTGTCAAAGTGATTTTCAAATAGGTGTGGTGACCTCTTTTTCCTCAGCCACCACACAACATACCTCAGATGGAGTCGGGGGACACCACAGTTAGGTAGGATCCTGCTTCAAGAGAGACCCCTTGGCTCTCAGCAGCCACCTGTGAGGTACCTCACAAATCCACCACTGTCATCCAGTTTGTTTTTTTAACTCTGTCCTGGCTGTGTCACTGTCATCCTTTCTGCTCTCGGCTGAGTTGCCTGGAACCTTCCTGACCTGAGCCAAAGACTGAGTGGAGATGGGGGTGAGAGCAGGACAGGGTGGGGTGGGCCAGCCCAGGGTGCTTGGCTTCTTCTTAGCCACTGCTGGTGCTTCAGTGGCAGGAAACCTACTTTGTTTTATTCATTTCTATATGAGACCCAGTTGACAACTAAGAATTTTCCCAATGATAACAGTTTATAATGATTCAAATATAAGTATATATTCACTGTATAAAAGAGAATGTTATATTTTGGTAGGAAAGAAGAATTACTTCAAAAATAAAAATAAAGCTGGGTATGGGGAAAGCCAGGCATGGTGGTGCATGCCTCTAATCCCAGCACTTGGGGAGGCAGAGGCAGGCGATCGCTATGAGTTTGAGGCCAGCCTGGTCTACAAAGCCAAGGATACACAGAGAAACCCTAACTAAAAAACAAAACAGAACAAAAGCTGGGTATGGTGGTACACAGATTTAATCCCAGCACTCAGGAGGCAGAGGCAGGTGGATCCCTGTCTTTAAGGCCAGTTTGGCCTACATAAAGAGTTCTGGGCCAGCCAGGTTTACACAATAGGACCCTGTTTCAAAACAAAACAGAGGAAACCCCAAAACAAATAAATACACAGGGAGACAGAGACATACTTTCGTGGTCAGTTGATTTCTGGCAGGGGTGCCAAGGCTATTGAGTGAGGAAAAAGGAGTCTCTTTGGGCAGCGGTGCGAGGACCCTGAGTGTCCACAAAGACCCGAGTTGTATCCTTACTTATCACCACACACAAGACGTTAGCTCCCAGTGGATCAAACACCTAAGTGTTTGAGTGCTTGGTTCCCCAGTTGGTGGAACTGTTTAGAAAGGATTAGTAGGGTGTGGCCTTGTTGGAGGAGGCGTGTCACTGTGGGTGGGCTTTGATGTTTCAAAAGCCCCAGTCTTCTCTCTGTCTGCTGCCTAGGGATGAGATATAAAACTCTCCAGTGCCATGCCTGTGTGCTTCCTGCTCTGATGACTAACCCTCTAAAACTGTAAGGAAGCCCCAGTTAAATGCTTTCTTTTCTAAGAGCTGCCTTAGTCATGGTGTCTCTTCACAGCAGTAGATCAGTAACTAAGGCAACCTCAGGCAAGCTAAGCAAGAGCTCCACTATTAAGTCTCATCCCTGGCCTTGCATTAGTCAGTCAATCAATCAATCAATTAGTTAATGCATAACATTCCTGTGAGTCTTTTTGCTCCTGGTATCTTGTTGAAGCCATCTCTCTCGTTTCCTTTGCTGCATTCAAAAGATGGCCCCAGTGCTAAGTTTCACACTTGGTATGTCTTGCCAGAGCAATGAGGGGGAAAAAAAAAAAGAAAAAGAAAAAACCAACAAAGAGTAACTGGAGCTTTGGGCAAGCAGTAATTGGCATCTGAGCCAACATGGAGGGAACCCCGGGGCATTGGATGGACCTCAGCTCAGGCTTTCCCCGTGCTGAGATACTGTGCAAGCTGGATGTGGCGACACTCACCTTTAATCCCTGCAGTTAGGAAGCTCAGGCGGGAGGATCAGGAGACTGAGGTGATCTTCAGCTATCTAGTGATGTTGAGGCTAGCCTGGGCTATATGTGAGACACCACCCCCCCAACCCCTCAACAAAATAAAAAAGCCAATATTGTGTGGTCTTTATTTATAGGTAGCAGTGCAGAAGGTGGGATCGAGCTCTGTGGCTCATTCAGTGCCTCTTCGTCCGGGGCCAGGCAAGGGGAGCGTGCTTTCTACCTAAGATGCTATACGGGGACAGATAGGGCCAGATCCAGAGGGTGGGTACCGCCTGTGGCCTTCTCACGCTTGACTCTGACACCTGTTTTCTCCCTCGTCAGAAAAGGGGGATTTCATTGCCCTGGACCTAGGCGGCTCTTCCTTTCGAATCCTGCGAGTGCAGGTGAACCACGAGAAGAACCAGAATGTCTACATGGAGTCCGAGGTCTATGACACCCCAGAGAGCATCGTTCATGGCAGTGGAAGCCAGGTGGGTCCTTCCTTGCCCTCCTCATCCCGCTCCAGCAAGCGAGGATCCCTTGGAGCACCTGCAGGGGCCAGGACTTCTGAAAGCTGGTGTCCTGGGCCCTGGCAGGCCTGTCATAAGAGTGTCGACTGTAAAGAGCTCCCAGGGGAGCGATGAGGCAGCTGTTTGGGTCTAGGTTGTGCCTGAAGAGGCGTACACATCTGGCTGCGGCGTAGCGGTGGTGGTGGTGGGGTGTGTGTGTGTGTGTGTGAAGGCTGTGGGGAGGGAAGCCCCTTGGCATTGTCTCAAGAGCCTTTGTTCCCAAAGGATCCTGGGTTGCAACCTCAGCACAGGCTTAGCCCACCCTGTGGTTAGGAACGCCCCTCTCTCAGGCCACCGGCTTCTTCACCCACTCACCGGAGGCCAGGCCCTGTGCAGTGGCTGTCAGATGGGCAGATCTGGAGCTCTGTACTCTGACACAATGGTGTGCACACGCCCTTGGCACAGCAAACAAAGACCACAGACTTACTTTGCTTTGGAACTGGCCTTCCGTCTTCACACTCACACGTGAAGCTTCTCCTCCTGCCCCTGGCCCTTGAGCAAGGGTCATCCTTCCCAACCAAAGGAGAGGACCTGTTTTGTGATGTGTGGTGGATCCCAATCTCCCCAGGACCCTGGAACTAAGAGGTCCAGGCAGTACCTTCAGGTTTTGTTTGCTTGTTTGTTTGTTTTTTAATCTCTGGGTTTCCCTCAGCCTGTCACATGGGGTGCTCCATTACTCTTAGGGAGGAACATCCCGCATGTGCGCCCACCCACACTCCATGCGGGGGCCAATCATGGTCTTGGTGCTGTCGAAAGCTTGCCAGATTTCTGCTGGGGAAGGTGTAGGTTCATGGTGAGGTTTCTCGAATTCTCTAGAGAAAGCAGTGCTTCCGGAGTGGACCGTGAGGTTGAGGCCCAGAGGCCTTTTCTGTAGGATTCTACCTGGTGCCTACGTTACTGTGGGTGAGAGTTGGAGCACCCTACCCAGATAATCGCCAACCCTGGCCTCGAAGTCTGCTCCTTGGATTCAGAGTTCTTTCCCAAGACAGCACAGTGAGCCCGGAAGGAAGGACGCCGTGTCCGGAGTGGGCAAAGCCACCTTCCGGCTAGCCACGGAGGCAGGCGAGCCACTCGTTAGGTGCCTCTCCCTTGGGTCTTGTAGGAGCAGGACTTGTCTAGGGGTGCCTCTCTCCCGGGGTGCATCTTCTCCACCTCTGTCCCCAGTTTCCCTGCTTATTCCCAGGATCATTTTGCTTCCGGCCGTTTGTCCCTTCGCCCCTAAGTCATGTAAAAAGACGATGGTGGGGGTGATGTTTATTTGCAAGTAGCTGGTGTATAAGTGCTTTATATGTAGTGACTCTCTTCGTCATCATGGTAACCCCGCGGAGTAGACATTGCTGTGTCCATCTTATACATAGGCAAGGTGTTCAGCAGCTGCACAAATTATGACATTTCTGAGGCGGTCTCACACCGGAAATTACAGTTTCAGCTACTAGAACCTTTTTTTTTTAATTAATTTTTTTTTTACTTATTTATTTTAGAGCAACATTCCACTATGTAGCTCTGGCTGTCCTGTCCTGGAATTCACTTTGAAGACCAGGCCCACCTCAAACTCAGAGAGATCCTCCTGCCTCTGCCTCTCAGCGCTGAGATTAAGGGCGTGCGTTACTACATCCAGCAAAAAATTTAAATGTGTAAATGTGTGGCTTGTGTGAGCGTATGGCACGTGTGTGTAGGTGCCATAAGAGGCCAGGAAGAAGGTACTAGGACCCCAGGAATTGGGGTTACAGGTGTTGGGAGCCTCCTGATATGGTTGCTGCCAACCAAATTTCTGTTCTTTGGAAGAGCAACAAGTGTTTTTTTGTTTTGTTTTGTTTTTGTTATTGTTGTTTTTTCAAGACAGGGTCTCTCTATATAGCCTTGGCTGTCCTGGAACTTGCTCTGTAGACCAGGCTGGCCTCGAGCTCACATTGATCCTCCTGCCTCTGCCTCCCGAGTGCTGGGATTAAAGGCGTGCGCCATCGCCGCCCAGCCTCCAGTTTAGATTTTTAATGATAAGAAAATGTAGTGGTGGACAGGATCTTAGCTCAGGGTGTGAGCAGGGAGGGAAGATGGACAGGGATGAGGTACGAATGTCTGCAGCATTCCGGAGTTAACAGTCGGCTGCTATCGAGTGGCCCGTCTCCTGAGATCCCTGACCCACCTCTTCCATGGAGCTCCGTGGTGACCCAGGTCCTCATGTTACCGTGAAGCTAGCTCAGACGCACAGGCTAAGAACAGTGAAGTCTCCAGGGTCTGAATCTTGTGGGATTCTCACCCTCAGTGATGTGTAGATATCAAACTAAGAGATGAGCACATGCTATGTTCACCCTGTACCCACCCCCCCCCAGTCTCCCTTCCTCCCCCCTCCCCTCAAAAGCCTCCTACAGTTTTAAGCTTTATGATCTCAACAACTACAAGGCAACATTGCTAAAACACGACTCAAGTGACTAGGGAGACACCTCAGCAGTAATCGCTGTTGCCGCACAAATGTGAGGACCTGAGTTCAGATCCCAGCACTCACATAAAAAGCTATGTGCAGCTGTCCAATGGCTGCAACCCCAGGACTCGCAGATCACGGAGACAGAAGCTTGACCTGAGGGTCACCAGCCCAGCCCCAGATTCGATGAGAAGCCTTGTCTCAAGGGGGTAAAGCAGAGAGTGATAGAGTAGGACACTGGATAGTTTCCTCTGGCCTCACTGATGAGCACTGGGACACACGCATTGATACACATACATGTTATGTACAATACACACACACACACACACACACACACACACACACACACACACACACACACATTACTTAAACAGTTTTTAGAATTTTGAATAGTAATTAAAGGTTTTTTGGTTTTGGTTTTGTTTTGTTTTCCATTATTTGTCCTGTTAGTTAGTTAGTGCGACTGAGTCTATAGTGTGTGTGTGTGTGTGTGTGTGTGTGTGTTGTGCAAGTTGTGTGTGGGTGCTCATAAACGTGTGAGAGCGCAAGTGTAGAAGTCGGAGGGTGATGTCAAGCAGTGATCTTTCTCCAACACTCTCTACATTGTTTGTGTGAGACAGATTTGGGTTCATTGAACCCGAAGCTCACTGGCTGGCTGGCTAGGAAGCTGCTCCTGTCTCTTCTCTTCGCCACCAGCACCGGGGCTGCAGGATGCTACCTCGCCTGGCTGCTGTTCATCCGCACCTGGGTCTCCAGACTCAGGTCCCATGCCGGCATGGAAGGCACTTTGCCAACTAAACCATCTCCCCACCCCTTAAAAAATTTACTTTTCTTTGGTGTATGTGCGTGTGTTTCTGTGTAGGCACACACATGTCACAGTGTGCATATGTGGAGGCCAGCCGACAGCTTGTGAGGATTGGGTCTTGCCTTCCACGGTGTGGGTCCCAAGTGTTGAACTCAGGCTGTCAGGCTCAGTGGGAAGCGTGGACCTGCTGAGCCATCTCGTTGGCGGAGAAATGTGTCTTTGTTTATTTACTTTAGCTCAGGCTTGCCTGGACCTTGCAATATAGTCTAGACTGACCTCAAATTCCTCATTCTGTCTCTGCCTCCTGAGTATGAGATTATAAGCATGAGTTATTACACCCAGCTTCTGTGTATATTTTAAAAAATAGTGAGCATGTTGTCAGGAAGATGGTAGGATTTATTTATTCATCCATTTGCTTATCTTGTGGCACTGGGGATTGAGTCTAGGGCCGTGGGGATACAAGAGAAGTGCTCCATCACTGAGCTACCTCCCAAGTGCATTTCTTTTTACTTTAGAAGACAGGGCCTCTCTTAAGATGCCTAGGTTGGCCTGGAACTCACTGTAGCTCAGGCTGGCCTGAGACTCTGGATCTTCCTCCCTCAGCTAAGGCCTAAGGTCATAGGTGTGCATCAGTATCCTCCCAGGGCGGCTTGGCCTGCTCAGCCGCTGTGGCGGGGATGCGTCCGGCTATCTGTGGGTTACTGGTGTGGTCCTATTGCTGCAGCCAGCCACTTGCGACCCCACACCCCGCCCGCCCTTCCTTCTGCTCACTTACAGCAGGAGTGCCTGGCGCCCCAGGTGCAGATGGCATAAGGCTGGAGGACTGACTTAGTCATGGGTTTGTACCCATCTGAAGTAGGTCACAGGAAGCTTAGCCTGGTTTCTCCAGGGAGGATGGTCACGTGTCGACTCAGTCAAAGATACTGCTGCAGCATAGCCCAAGTAATAGTGACTCAGGACCGAGTCAGAGCAGACTGGGTGTCCCCCTAGCCCCAGCAGTGAGTCAGGTCCCCTCTAAAGCTGGGTCAAGGTGACTATGGTTTGGCACTTTGACACCGTCCTCTTCTGGACTCTGAGCTCTGTGGCTGTGTTCCCAAAGGCACACCACTGTCATCAGTATGCAGGCAGAAGCCAGAAGACAGGCTTCTGGTTCTTTCTAGTGGTTTCCTGCAGTGTGTATATACCTGAGTCAGAGCCAGCAAGCATGCATGGCAGTGCCAGATGTACCCTGTGGGCTATTCATAACATGGCGTGTTCACCCAGTAGTACAGTGACGGCCAGAGACAGTTCTTTTTTATTTTTGGCTGCTCTGGAACTCCTTCTATAGACCAGGCTGGCCTCGAACTCACAGTGATCCACCTGCCTCTGCCTCCCAGGTGCTGGGATTAAAGGCGTGCGCCACCACTGCCTGGCAACTTTTGTATTTCTTGGCAGGGTATTATTGGTGAGAGCCCTGTGACCTCCACACCTAGGATCCATGCATTTTAGGGCGTGTTCATTTTTCCTTCAGCAGGTAAAGCGAAACCACAATGCTTTGATGGCTGTTTAGCCATGGAGCTTCCGAAAGATTTCCTAGCATAGACTCTGGAAGAACAATTGATGTTCTCAACCGCTGAGCCATCTCTCCCAGCCATAAGATATACTCTGTCATCTCAAGGAGGTCATTCCTCCTGGACAGCTGATGGAAACCTATGGCCGGTGTGTCATGGAAGACACTCTCTTAATTCTCTGTGTCTCTTAAGTTTCCCTCAATGCCTGGATGACCAGTGTCATGACCTGAGGGGCCATTTCCTTTGGAGGGCTGGAGGTGTTCTGTGAGAGCCACACACATCACGATAGGGAACAGAATCCCCTCCCCCGCCCCCGCCCCCAACTTGACGTCCCTCCTCTGTGCCTTCTAGCTTTTCGATCACGTCGCTGAATGCCTGGGAGACTTCATGGAGAAAAGGAAGATCAAGGACAAGAAATTACCCGTGGGATTCACGTTTTCTTTCCCCTGCCGGCAATCCAAAATAGACGAGGTAAGACGAATATGGTGGTCACGCCCTCACGTTTCCCTTGGCTTATGAGTGGCTCCCAAGCCTCGTGGCTTCTGGAATCGTTTGCAGGGTTGAATGTATCCCAGGCCGCCCTCTGGGTGGTAGCCTAGGGTGACTTTGAACTCATGAGCCTCCCTACCTTTACCTTTGCAGTGCTAGGATTACAGATGTGCACCATCATGCTTGGTGTCTGTGGTCCCAGGGATCGAACCCAGAACCTAGTGCATGCTGGGCAAGCGCTCTCCTGGCTGAGCCATGCCCCCAGCCTATCCTTTAGTTTCAATTACTTTAGTTGACCGGTGTATTTTTAGAGACCAGTTATGGTGCTCGTAGCCACCAGGTAGAAGGAGCCATTGATGGAGCCGTCATAAGTGAGCAAGATGAGACTTGAGAGCTGTGATTCTTCATCGGGGTTGAGGCGTGTGTTAATCCGGAAGCCACATAGCGACTGCGAGTCGGGGCAGGTGCCGTACCTCAGGAATCAGGCTCTTTTCTGCCTCAGGGGAAGCCTTGGATTCCCTCGTTGAAGTCACCAGGTCACTGACTTGCCTCACAACCTTCCTTCTTTACTGTTTGCTCATTCCTGCATCTGTTTGGAAAGGATGCACTCAGCTCCGCCACATGACAACCCTGTGCCTCAGACAGCTGCAAAGCTGTGGAGAAAATAGATGTAGACGATTCCTTTCTCTGTGTGAAGAGACAGAACCTCCCACCCCACCCCCACCCCCGCCACCCGTACACCCATGAATAAACAAACACCAAGAACACTCACAGTTAGCACTGAGGGTCCAATAGGCTGTGTTTGTATATGCAGGGCACAGCTAAAACATAACCCGACATTCTGTGACTTAAGTGCTTTTGAGTCCCGCTTATGGATGGAGAAACTGAGGCTTGCCTGCAGCCCAGGAGGCAGCAGAGCACGTGTTATCACACTAGTCTGCTTTGCTGCAGTACTTGGGCAGCGAGTGTCTTGCACACTTGTAGGCGGTCCCTTTGTTGATGGGGTCTGAGTCGCTGCCTGGGGCTGCTTCTCCTGACGAGGGCGGCTGTATGTACGTGTGGCTTGCGGAATCAGCAGCAAGGGTTTACAGAGCCCAGGAGATCAACCCTTTTGTCTTAGGGTGGAGAGCAGAGGCCTCCATAGGCTGACAGAGATTACGCATGATAGACCCTGGAGCAGTAAACCGGGTCTCACCTTGTGTTATGCGCCCGCTCCCTTGAGTGCCTCTGAGACGTTTCTGTCCCAGATTTTCTTCTTCTGAGATTCAAGTAATCTCATCTAGACACCCGAGATATCTGACAGTTCAACACCTTCAAGGTGATCAGATCAGGTGGGCCTCTCTAGAGTACCTCTCCTCGAAGCTTCGTCATTGTGCTGCGGTAGTGTGGGAGAAAGGTCCCAGGCCCCCAGAAGATACCTAAAACTATAGATCATGCTGAACTATGCACATATATGTTTCCCCCTTTACGTTCACACCTCTGATAAAGTTCAGTTTGTACATTAAGCACATTAACTAAGTCCATAACTAGTGATGGGACAAATCTTAACAGTTTACTATAATAAGAGTCACATGAGGATAGGTTCTCAAAAATCCCAAATTGCTGGGCTGGGATGTGACTTAGTTCAGTGCTTGCGTGCACGCACAAAGCCCTGGGTCTGACCCCCAGCACTACATAAATGGGGTGTGATGGCACATGCCTATAAGCCCACCATAGCCATGACCCAGCACTCAGGGGTGCGGGTGGGGGCAGGGAGATCAGAAGCCCAAAGTCATTCTCAGCTACATAGCCAAAGTGGATCTCATGAGACCCTGTCCCAAAAAGTCAATTACTCTTCAAGACCTGGCAGTTGATCTAATAACCAAAATGGCCACTAAGTGACCAACATGCTGACTAAGTGTTTAATAGGCACCGGGCCAGGCCCTGAGAGAGAGAGAGAGAGTGGCTTGCACGGCTAGCGGATATGACCTGGCTTCCAGAAAGCAGCCTTTGGTGGGAGGAAGATGTGGCAGGAGACACATCCTCCTGGGAGCAGGAGCCTGCAGGATGGAACAAATGTGGGGGTGGGGCATTGTGGGCAGAGGAGGAGCCAAACGTGTGGCTTACCTACCAGCACGGACTCACTCACCGGGGAAGGCTTCAAGGCTGGGACCTCCATTGCCCAAATCTAGGCCAACTCCATCATCCTCAATGTACAAAATGGTCCTCGGAGGAATAAGATAACACCCCACCGGGAAGTGGGCAGGAGCTTGGAGAAAGGACTGAGTCTCTAGCCACCAAGTCTATGTTCTTCCCACAATACCACGTTTGTTTGTCTCATGGGGGTGGGGGTGGGGGGAATGGTGCGAGGGGAAGAAAGCAGCGTCCAGGGTTAGTCATAGCTGCTCCAGAGTGAAGGATCAAAAATTCAACCAGGGTTTACCCACGCCTGACTCTGCATGGCTCTCGGTGTGAGGTCAGGCCCCTCTTTTTGACATTAGCCCTAGGAGGATGGCTGGGTTTGGCAGTCATAAACCCCCACCTGCTGTGTCTATAGCCACTTTCTCCCCCTGAGAAAGAGCAAGCCAAGTAGAACTGTTTTATTTTAAAAGGCGATGTGTATAAACCATTAATAGAAAGTGTAATACAAAAGCTAAGTCCAGACTCAGGCACAGTCCTCGGGAACTTAGCCTTGACAGGGTCTCTCCTGCTTGGTGTTGCTCCACCAACATGCAAACCAAGGTGGACACGTCACTTACAGATGGGAGTGTGAGGTCCCAGAAGGCACAGGTCCCATTAGCCAACAGGATTCCTTCAGCTCCACAGCCCTGGCAAGAATTCTCTTAGCATTTGATTGTCTTATTATTATTATATTTTTTTTCTCAGCTTGTACGCTGAGGCCTGGCTGGAAAGTTAAGGCGAATAGTCAGGTCTTACTGGTTTCTTTTGCTCTTGCTCTCTCTCCCCCATTATTATTATTATTATTATTATTATTATTATTATTATTATTATTATTATTATTTTAGGTGGGGGGCACACGCATGCCACATACTGTAAAGGTTAGAGGACACCTTATGGGGGTTGGTCCTCTCAGCTCGTCAGGGTTGGTGTAAGCACCTTTACCCACTAAGCCATCTTGCTGGCTCCCTGCTTTCCTCATGTTTTCCTCAATGTTTATTTATTTTGTGTTTGTGTGCCTGTGTGCGTGCGCGCACACACAAACACACACACACACACACACACACACACACACACACACACACGACTGTCCCCACAGAGGTCAGAAGAGGGTGTCACATCCTCTAGAACTGGAGTTCTAGGTGTTGGGGAGCCACCCAGCATGGGTGCTGGGAACTGAACTCCGTCCTCTGCTCTTAGCTGCGGAGCCATCTCTCCAGCTCTTTCTGAATGGGGCCTGGCTACAGACTGGGAGCGCTCTTGTTAGTGTCTTGCCACTCACGTTAATCCTATAAAAGCTGGGGATTGTGACACTGTTTTTTCTCCTTCAAGTTCCACCAGAAGGGCTGGAGAGATGGCTCAGTGGTTAAGAGCACTGGCTGCGCTTCCAGAGGACCTGAGTTCAATTCCCAGCATCCATAGCAAAGGGTGTTTGCCTTGTCTCTGTGCTGGAGTAGCCCCCAAGGCCTCGGGGTGCCAAGGCTCCCTGCCCTCAACCTACTTTTACACTCTTTTGCAGGCTATACTGATCACATGGACAAAGCGGTTCAAAGCCAGTGGCGTGGAAGGGACGGATGTGGTCAAGCTGCTGAATAAAGCCATTAAGAAGCGAGGGGTAATTTCTGTTGGGTTGTGCAGAGTCAGGTATGGGGGCGTGGGGGGAAAAATCTCCATTTTAAAATGGCTTAACGTTCATGTTGCCGGGCATAGAGGGACACAGAGTGCTGTGGTCTGAATACTCTTGATTGGGGACAAGTAAGAATCCCCAGTCCAGGGGAGTAGGTCAGATGTGACCTCTCAGAAGTGCCACCCGAAGGTACCTACCAAGTCTGCAGCAGAGACCAGGTGTAACCTGCAGGGTCGAGAGCATGGAGGAGCTGCCTTCTCCGCATGCGCGTGTGATCCTAGGCTGTCCTCTGTAGGCTTGCAGAGGAATGTAGCTCCATGAGTAAAATCCACTCCCCAAAGAATCCTAAGCCAGATAATTAAGGGGACCTCGCCGGTTCCCTGTAATGTAATCACTGCTCTCTAATCCAATTAACTGAGTCCTGGCTGTAGAGAAGCCAGCGCCTCCCACCAGCATGGTGGCAGGCAAGAATCGGAGCGTGCCTGCCAAGCCGGCCCTGAGGTTGGGATTTCTACACCCACGTGGGGAGCTAACGGTGACATTCTCTTCATTATTGGCCCCCCAGGACTATGACGCTAACATTGTAGCTGTGGTGAATGACACAGTGGGGACCATGATGACCTGCGGCTATGATGACCAACAGTGCGAAGTTGGCCTGATCATTGGTAGGGTGCCCCCCTGAGCTCCACCTTTTGCTCAGCCCCTGAGGTCCCCTCCCTCTTCCCTGGGTGGTCACAGCTCCCCACCTTGTCTCTCCCAGGCACTGGCAGCAATGCCTGCTACATGGAGGAACTGCGACACATTGACCTGGTGGAAGGTGACGAGGGGAGGATGTGCGTCAACACGGAATGGGGAGCCTTTGGGGACGACGGGTCCCTGGAAGACATCCGAACCGAGTTTGACAGAGAGTTAGACCGAGGATCCCTCAATCCCGGGAAGCAGTTGTGAGTGAACTTCCTTTTCTAGCTACATGTCTGACTGACTGGGTGAGGCGGATAGGAAAACCATGTAGTCAGAAATGCTGTCACCCATTGATTTTATTTATTTATTTATTTATTTATTTATTTATTTATTTATTTATTTATTGGTCACACTGGGTGTGGACCCCCAGGGCCTCAGACATGCTAGGCAAATGCTCTACCCTTGAATCACATCTTCAGCCTTTAAAATGTTTTTATTTTGAAACAGAGCCTTATAAAGTTGCCGAGGCTGGTCTTGAACTTACGGTCCTCCAGTCTCAGCCTCCTGAGCAGCTGAGATGACAGGCCTGCGCTCCCAGTCTGCCCCCTACTTCAGATTTGCACAATCGCACTCTGCTTCTTGCTTGGTTCCATGCACAGCTGTGGAGTTGGGCCTTTAAAGGCAGGATGGCTTAGTGGGTAAAGGCGCTTAGCGGGTAAGCCTGGCAACTTGAATTTGATCCCTGGGACCACGTAAAGGTAGCAGGAGGGAACCGAGACTGCAGAGTTGTTCCCTGACATCCATGTTTGTCATGGCATGTGTGCCCATGAACACACACACACACACACACACACACACACACACACACACACACACAAATAATAATAATAATAATAATAATAATAATAATAATAATAATAATAATAATAATAGTAATAACAACAACAACAACAACAATTTTAATATTTAATAATATTAACATTAATTTATTAATAAATAAATTAATTTAATATTATTTAATATAATAATAATAATAATAACAACAACAACAACAACAACAATAATAATAGGTCTGGAGAGATGGCTATGTGGTTTAGAGCACTGACCGCTTTTCTAGAGGACCTGGTTTCAGTTCCCAACACTCATGGCAGCTCACAACCGTCTATAATCCTAGTCCCGGGGGAATCCGATCTTGATTTCTGACCTCTCCACACGTGGCACCCAGGCAGGCGACACACCCGTACATGTGAAGTAATAGAAGAATTAAAAACATTACATAAAGTCTGTTCGGTAGAGCGCTTGCCACGCATAAACAGCTGGGAGCAATGATGCATTAATACCATATCCCTGTCATCAGAAGTTCAGAGTCATCCTGTGCTATATATCGCATGTTCAAGGACAGCCTAGGCCATGTGGGACTCTTATCTCAAATGCATACATAAATCTCTTAGAAGGAGCCAGACACAGGCAAGGTCCTAAGCACACAGTAGCCAGATTTCACTGCCGGGTCCCGTATGAGCCACGTGTCCATTGTAGAACCATGAGGGAAGGCCTTGTCTTACCATTACACAGATGAGGAGTCTGTGGCCCTCATGGGTACAATGGCGACAGAATCAATATGAGCTTGGCCTGCCTTCTGCCAGCTCGGGGATTCCAGCCTAGACTCCACAGGGCTCTTCCCACAGGAGCCTGGGCAGTAGCTGAACAGCTAGGCCACAGCTGGTGGTTTCCTGCCAGGGAGCGGCCACTCTCTAGAGCTGGGGAGGCCTGCCTGGGCCTGTCAGGGACAGTAACAATGAGGACTGTGTTTGGAAGGCTATGTACTGTGCTGACGGGGCCAGGGCTGGACGCTTGGGGGCCCCCCGGCAGCATCTTTGGCTACTGGGTGGCTCTGCCTGGAACACATTGTTTTGCTGTGTCACTGCCAGCTCTGGGAGTGCCAGCCAACCAGCCACCCTCAAGAGGAGGCCTCTGATCTGCCTGGCTTAAGGCTCCTTCCGGGTTCCTGATCAGTCATACTTGGGTCTGAATCTGACTCAAATACGGTATTAAGTGCCAGGAGGCCCTGGACTGTTTTGTGCTTCTGTGGGCTGGTTTCCATCCATAGGCTCCCCTATGGTGCTTGGACACCCCCACCCCCACCCCCGGCTCCTCAAAGTCCACTCCTGGGCATCAGTGGGGATGGAGTACATAGTCCCCAAAAGGGCAAAGTGGCCCTTTACTGGCAAATGATGAAACGAGAGGCTGGGGGTGTAGCAGGGTTGGAGCCGTGTTTAATTAGCAGGCACACAGGCCTGAGTTGGAACCCAAGTACTGTATCAACCAGTCCTCATGGCACACACCTATAAGCCCAGCCCTCAGGAAGTAGAGGCAGGAGAAGCAGAGATTCAGGGTCATCCAGTCTCTGCTACATAACAAATTTAAGATGAGCTTGGCTTTATAAGAATTTGTCTGAGGGAGAGGAGGAGGGAAGAAAATGGAAGGAGAAGAAGAAGAAAGAAGAAGAAGAAGAAAGAAGAAGAAGAAGAAGAAGAAGAAGAAGAAGAAGAAGAAGAAGAAGAAGAAGAAAAGAAAAGAAAAGAAAAGAGGAGAAGAAGAAAGAAGAAGAAAAAAAAAGGAACCCAAACCATCAAATAAAGATGGACACCAAGTTGATCCTATTAACCCTGAGCTACTTACCAGCTCCTGCACCCCTAAAGTGAAGATTTAGGGCTCCAGAGCTGAAGGGGCTGAGATCCGAACCCAGATCTCCCGTTGCTGTTCTTCCATGAACTGGTGAATTGACTTTTCTGAGCTCCAGCGTCCTCACGGTCGAAAGACCCTCAGGCCCCCATGTTATTGGGAGTGCCCAGGCTACCCTGCACTGAGGTCCTTAGTGCAGCCCCTGACACCTGTCACCTCCATCTTCATCACTAGTGTCTTCCTCACCATCATCAAGCACCAAGGTTGTGATCAACAGATGCACAGGGGCTGGAGAGATGGTCCAGCAGATAAGAGTGTGTACTGCTATACTGCTCTTGCAGAGGACCTGAGTTCAGGTCCCAGGAGCCATGTTGGGCGGCTCACAACCCTCCTGTGTGGGCACATATACTCCGACACACCAATAACACACACACACACACACACACCACAATTAAAAATTTTTAAAATTTTATTGTATCCAAAGACCAAATGCACAAATAGCCCCCTTCCTCATGGAGAACAGCTTTCCCCATCTTCCAAAAGAAGACATTTTCCCTCTTGTAAACTGGGTACCTCCTGGCTACCTTCATCCCTCCATCCCTCCATCCCTGATGGCTTGCTGATAGGAATGACAGCCCTGTGTAAGAGATGACCATTTCACTTGTCACTCCTAGTCTAAACCTCCTATTCCCCTAACCTCCAAGCATCCTTCCTTACCTGTCCCTACCCTGCAGTGTCCTCCTAGGTGGCCACCCTGTCTATAATAAGCACCCATGTCCCCTCCTTGTTGAATCACCCAAGGGATCTTGTCAACCATAGAGACTGGGTCCTTGAGAGACACAGTGGGGCCCCCTCTGTGTTTCTGCTGTCCCCTCCTTGAATGCTGAGCCAGCACTGGCCTCGGAGGAGAGTGGGAACTTGGATAACGTGGAATTCCCCTCCTGCAGGTTCGAGAAGATGGTCAGCGGCATGTACATGGGGGAGCTGGTCCGGCTGATCCTGGTGAAGATGGCCAAGGAAGGCCTCTTATTTGAGGGGCGCATCACTCCAGAGCTGCTCACGAGGGGCAAGTTCAACACCAGCGACGTGTCCGCCATCGAAATGTACGTACCATCCAGGGGCTCGGGAGGAAGGCCTGGGGCCTGCTACCTCTTGAGGCCAAACACAGAAAGCTTCTTCTCCCCGAGAACCGGGCCGTCTGGGCCCATTTCCCCTCACTCTCAGAGGGGCACTCCAGCTGGTCATCCTACAGGCTTTTTTTGGTACAGTCACTAAGGACGGGCTAGAGAGGTGGTGGCTCAGCAGGTTCAGTCCCCAGCACCCATGTGGCATCTCACAATCCTCTCTCTCATTTCAAGGGGACCAGCACCCTCTTCTAGCCTCTTGCAGGCACCAGGCATGCATGTGGTATGCAGCCATACATGTATACAAAGCACTCAAAGACATCAAAATAAATAAATCTTAAGAAGAAAAGAGGAAAAAACTTAGCACAAGTATTTCATGCACGATTTTTTTTGTATAGTTTCAAAAACAGTACCCTCACACCACACACAAACACACACACGGACACTACATATAGATCGCACATACAAACACTCATAAACGTACACACCACACACATACATGCACAAACATACCACCTACACACACACCATATACTCACTCCACCCCCACACCCCCACACCCCCACACCCCACACCCCCACACCCCCACACACGCACACACGCACACACTACTCTCTCTGGGTAAGATTCGTGTAGAAGAAGCAGATGATTCCAGTGTTGAGCAAGGGGCTGACCAAACCTGGGCCTGGATTCTTAGAATTCCCTCTTGGCGTATCATGACCTTCTCCAAACTGCGTGCTAGGGGACCTAGAGGAGCCAATGCCTGGATGGTTCTGTGGGAAATCCTAGTTCATAGTATTCATTAATTAGACCTGATCGCCGTGATTAACCCATTATTCCCCAAAACTTTTTTTTTTGAGCCCAAAACATCTCCCTGCTTCCATCTGCCTTAGAATATGCCCATGGGCAAACATGTTCCCTAAAATTCACATTTGAGCAACTCTAGTTGATAGATATAGAAGGACAAAATGCAGATGTCCTCTGCCCTCTGCCCTCTGGCATCCCATAGGATGCTCAGAAGCCACCGTCTTGACTCTTAGTCACAGGCCTTCAATTTGAGAGGCACACAGTATGGTGCAGTCCAGGAGCATCGGGTCTAACTAAAGGACCCCTGTGTTATGCCCGGCTTCTGTGTTCTGCTGGGCCCTAATCTTGGCTCAGGAGGCTTCCTGTAGCCATGGAAGGCCATCCATCCCCCACAGTGAGCCTTCACTGGTCCTGGAACTTCACATTGGGCCAGTAGAGCTTTGCTTCGGCCCTGACAGCACATGCACAACCATCTCTGTGGTTAAACAAAGAGGCTGGGGGTGGTGGGGTGGTGAGAGCTTTCCTGGACTTAACGCCCAGGCCACGTGTTGGAGTTTGTCACGGGATCATTCTCCTTCAGGCCTAGCCCTGCGATTCCATGTGTGTGCTGTAACTTAACTTTAGAGCCATTGGCAAGGCCAAGAAAGTGCCTGCTTCTTCATCTTGGCCTATTTCTGCCACTGGGTCTAGGGGTACTGATAGCCATAACTGTAATGACACAGAGAGAGAGACAGAGACAGAGACAGAGACAGAGACAGAGAGAGAAGAGGAGAGGAGAGAGGAGACAGAGGACAGAGGAGAGACGGGGCATGGGGATAGGGAGGGAGGGAGAGAGAAAGAGACAGAGACATACACCGAAAGAAAAGAGAGAATTTAAAAACTAATGATGTATCATAACAGGACTATATAATACCCCTGAGTGAAACCAACAAAAGATACACAAAACATATATGCAGCAAATTAGAGTTTTACAGAAAACATCGGGACATATGTGCAAGCAACTCAGACCCTCCATGAAGGGAGGTTCCCCTTCACCACGACCTTTTACCCCCAGGTGGAAACAGCTCTTCCGACACCTGCTCACAGGCCATGTGCGCAGTCTCCCCTCTCCGAGGCCTGGCATGACATACCGGGCCTGGTAGCGTTTCCAGCAGCCAGGTTTTTTCTTAACACCCACCTCAAGCATTTCCCAGGGCTACTCCCTGCCAGGCGGAGTGGTGGGTCCTGCCTTCCTCAGCGTTGCCTCCCAGTTCTGGTGCCCTTCACAGCCCGGCTTGATCCCAAACTCTTAAATTTTGACCTCTCACCTCACAGGAATAAGGAAGGCGTTCAAAATGCCAAGGAGATCTTAACCCGCCTGGGAGTGGAGCCTTCCGACGACGACTGCGTATCGGTCCAGCACGTGTGCACCATTGTGTCCTTCCGTTCGGCCAACCTAGTGGCTGCCACCCTCGGTGCCATCTTGAACCGCCTTCGAGACAACAAGGGCACACCCAGGCTGCGGACCACAGTCGGCGTGGACGGTTCTCTCTACAAGACACACCCACAGTGAGTCCACCCTGTGTTGTATTTGTAGTTCCCCGAGGTGAGACGGAGGCCCTTCCCCGTGCTAGCTCATCTGGGCTTCAACCTTCTCCGTGGCCTTTGAAAATGTGGCTGAGGGTTTATAAATGGCTGCAAGTAAACTCTAAGTCCTCTCTGAGGCTTAACAGTCTCTGCCCGTGGCCGGGTGTCTTGTGTGAGTTCAGGACCTAAGCTCACGCATGCATTTGCAAACCCTCAACCTTCACTTGCACAAATGCTGGTTTACACTGAGGTAGCTCCGGGATGCCAAGGGCCTAGCATTAGGCTAGCTGGGTGATTACTATCTTCTAAGGTCACAGTTTTGTTACTTTTCCTGTTTTAAAGATAGCTGAGGGCTAGAGAGATGGCTCAGCGGGTTAAGAGCACTGACTGCTCCTCCAGAGGTCCTGAGTTCAAGTCCCAGCAACCACATGGTGGCTCACAACCATCTAGAATGAGATCTGGCGCCCTCTTCTGGGCTATGGGTGTATATGCAGGCAGAGCACTGCATGTATACATAATAATGAATAAATACATCTTTTAAAAAAAGATATTTGATAGAGAAAATGAACCATTCTTTCTTTATCCTTTGTGCCTCTTAAGAGGTGGATTCTCACTGTGTTGGCTTCCCCTGAACTCATGGGCTTCAAGTTACCTTTTACCTCAGCTGTTGAGTGGCTGGGACCACAGGTCTGTGCAACTACGTGCAGCTTTTCCTGTGGAATTCTTGGATTTTTTTTTTCTTTTCACAAGAAACCCTAAGGATTTATAATGCCACATTAAAACTTTGTTAGAGCAGAGCATGGTGGCCCATTCCTTTAACCCCAGCACTCGGAAGGCAGAGGCAGGCCGATCGTTGTGAGTTTGAGGCCAGCCTGTGTACATAGGGAGACTCTGTCTAAAAACCAGAAACAAGATGCCTGTAGGCAGTGAAATACACACAACACAAGCTCTCCCACCATAGCTCGTTTTCAGTATACAGTCTTGTGGTTTTGGGGGCATCCACATGCCATGGTGTTGGCAGGTTCCTATGCTGTACAGAAGCCATATTCAGAATGCCTTCTGTTTGCACCTTCCCCTTTAAAAAAAAAAGAATAATTTATTTTTATTTTATGAGCATTAGTGTTTTGCTTACATGTGTGTCTGTGGGATCCCCTGGAACTGGAGTTCCAGGCAGTTTTGAGGTGCTGTGTGGGGGCTGGGAATTGAACTCAGGTCCTCTGGAGGAGTAGCCAGTGCTTTTAAACTACTGAACCATCTCTTGAGCCCCTGCACCCTCATATTTTAAAGCGTCCCTTTGACCTGGGGTGGTAGCTCAATCAGGAAAGTGCATGTTACACAAGTTCAGACACGTGATTCACATCTCCACAACCCTCGCCAGGGGCCCACAGGATTACAGTGAGCACCTGCGACCCCAGGGCAGGGTAGAGACAGGAGGATCCCTGGGTCCTGCTGGCCAGCCAGTCTAGCCTGGTGGTGAGCCCTAGGTTCCCGGGAGACCTTGTCTCTAAAACTAAACTGGAGGGCAATTAAGGGAGACCCCTGATGTTAACCCCTGGCCTACACACACACACACACACAGGCTCACACGTGCAATCATGTATACCTCCATATGTGCACCTACCTGGGAGCACATGTGTAAACAGAGCCTGACTTGGAACTTTTCCTCATTTCAGAATGACTAGAAACTCGAGACCGTTGACAAGAGTTTCAGAAAGAATAGAAGGCATTCTTAACCCGTTCCTCGGAGGCAGTGGCTGCCTGTGTTTTGGGGAAGCGTTTTTTTCCTGTTTCCTTTGGCAGGCGGCCTTCCATACAGCAGACCACAACTTCTGCATCTCACACTGGCCTAAGCTGTTCTTCCAGGGAGGAGGAGAAGAGCCAAATGGAAAACAAAACCAAACCGAAAACCAAAATCAAAACCCAAAACAACCAAAAGACAAAAAACAAGAGGGGTTATTGAGAGCTTGCTTTAGCTCTAATTCCTTATGTTAGCTCCTCACTAAACCCATTGCTTTCCCAGCACGCTGCTGCCTTCTGCCAGACACGGGTCTCCACTGAGTTCAAGGTCAACACTGACTCAAGGTCGCTTGTCTTAGAAGCAGGAACACTCCCTCACCCTTGGTCTTGGCTATGACTTTGAAGCACTTGCCTTTCGCCCCTGTGGCACTGTAATACAGCTGAGGACAGAAATATCCCAACACACACACACTTTTTGCTCATTTGGGGCAAAGTCTTGCTATGTAGCCTCAGCTAGCCTGGAACTGACTATGTAGCGTAGGTGGGTCTGGAGCTAGCAACAGTCCTGCGTCAGACAAGATGGTTTTGACCCTCAATTTTTTTTTTTTTAGGTAATACTTACAAAACAATGAGATGCTCCTCCGTTTTGTTGTTGTTTTTGTTATAAGCAGTTTTGGATAATTTCCTTTTCCTTGTGTGTGTTTTATGGATTTCTCTAGTGGGTGCATAAGGAAAGAGCAGTAATAGAGAATTGTATTAAAGCACGCTGACTGGAGAGTTACCGGACGTCCCCACCAGGTAGCGCTCAGCCCAGCTGTTGCAGCACACCCATTCCAACCTTCCCCCTTCAGGTATTCCCGGCGTTTCCACAAGACCCTGAGGCGCCTGGTGCCAGACTCGGATGTCCGTTTCCTCCTCTCAGAGAGCGGCAGTGGCAAGGGGGCTGCCATGGTGACCGCTGTGGCCTACCGCCTGGCTGAGCAGCACCGGCAGATTGAGGAGACCCTGGCCCACTTCCGCCTCACGAAACAGACACTGATGGAGGTAAAGAAAAGGATGCGGGCTGAGATGGAATTGGGGCTGAAGAAGGCGACGAACGCCAAGGCTACTGTCAAGATGTTACCTTCTTTTGTCCGGAGCATCCCAGATGGGACTGGTAAGGACCAGTTGGGGCTGTCACACCTCTGTCCTAGGAAGGAGGGGGGGTTAGGAATTGGGATGAGTGGAGGACATACTGGACTCTCCTGAGGATGCCTTTGCATTGGCCATGCCTAATTTCACAAGAGCTGGAATCTTACCCACCCCAGTTTGTGGGGTGTGTGTGTGTATGTGTCTATGGTTTTATTTGGTTTGGTTTTTTATTTTTCTTTTTTTTTTAATTTTATTTATTGCATATGAGTACTTTATCGGCATCAGATCGCATTATAGATGGTTGTGAGCCACCATGTGGTTGCTGGGATTTGAACTCAGGACCTCTGGAAGAGCAAGCGGGGCTCTTAACAACTGAGCCATCTCTCCAACCCTGGTTTTTTGTTTTTCAAGACAGGCTTTCTCTGGCTGTCCAGACCAAGCTGGCCTCCAACTCACAGAGATCCACCTGCCTCTTCCTCCCCAAGTGCTGGGATTATAGGCTTTGTGTGTGTGTGTATGTGTGTGTGTGTGTTTCAGGGCTTACAGCAGTTCAATTTTTCTAGTGGGACCTCCCAGGCTAGTGCTCTCTGTAAAATCATGTCAGAATTAGAAACTGGGAGGCCAGGCATAGTGGAACACACCTATAATCTAAGTGCTCAGGAGACTCTGGGGTTTGAGCCTCAGCTAACATTGTGAGTTCAAAGCCCGCCTGTGCTACATGAGACAGAAGAATTCACACAGTCTTCATCTTTTAAGTGGTGGCAGGGTATGTGTGAGGGAGACAGACTTGAGGCTCTGCACACCTGGCCAGGTAGGAGAAGCATCTCACCCCTCATGGAGGCTAGTTCTATGGCAATATTGAAGAGTGTCTTGGGTGGATACTCAGACTAATGACTGGAATAGAAAACACATCTTGCTGGGCAGTGGTGGCGCACACCTTTAATCCCAGCACTTAGGAGGCAGAGACAGGCAGATCTCCGTGAGTTTGAGGCCAGCCTGGACTACAGAGCAAGTTCCAGGACAGCTAGAGTTGTTACACAGAGAAACCCTGTCTTGAAAAACCAAGAAGAAGAAGAAGAAGAAGAAGAAGAAGAAGGAGGAGGAGGAGGAGGAGGAGGAGGAGGAGGAGGAGGAGGAAGAAGAAGAAGAAGAAGAAGAAGAAGAAGAAGAAGAAGAAGAAGAAGAAGAAGAAGAAGAAGAAGAAGAAGGAAAAAGGAAGAAAGAAGAAGGAAGGAGAGAGAAAGAGAAAGAGGAGGAGGAGAAGACACATCTTACAGATAATTTATTTACAACCGCTCTCAAGTTTAGTAGCATAAATAAACTACTGTTCACTACTGCCCACTAGTCAGTGGGTCAGTTGGCCGATTCTGCCCATCTAGGCCAGGCCCTTTTGATCTCCCCTGGGGGTCAGCTGGGAAGCCAACCCCAGTCTTTTCTGTATACCCAGAGTACAGGGTGGATGGCTGACCCACCAGGAGTTCACTGTGCTCTGTCACTGGGTAGAAGCAGGATCTGAAGACCAAGGCCAGGGCTGGCCCAGCGTGGCTCATGCCACACCCTTTGGGTCACAGAACCCCTGAAGAAGAGCAACAGGTTCTTCTATTTTTCAGTAGCAAGAACCATACGCTCAAAGAGAGCGGTAGTGTCACAACCTTTAATCCCAGCACTCAGGAGGAGAATCTCTGAGTTCGAGGACAGCCTGGTCTACAGAGCAGGTTCTGGGACAGCCAGGGCTACACAAAGAAACATTGCTTTGAAATAAAAACAAAGCAAACAACAAAGAACTATACACCCATCCTGCAAAGAGGGAAAGGAGGCTGTGGCCATTCTTGGATCCACGTTGATACAAATAATGCATTTTTATCTGAGAGTCACTAAAGCTATTGTTGTCAGGCTTTGAAGTAACCCTGGTGAGGTTTAGTGACTCACTCGTCACTGTTCTATCCCGAGGCTGCCGTTCAGATGCCAGCTCAGCTTGTGACTCAGGGTCTGGCTTCTCCTCGGAGCCCACGCTGTATACTACAGGGAGCGCTCAGCATCCAGCAGCCCCTGTAATGCATGATGGGACCTGCCTGGGGACTACTGGTCACCAAGATGGACTCAGCTGAGGCTTTCTCTTTGTTCTCCCTTGTGGCAGAGCACGGCGACTTCTTGGCCTTGGATCTCGGAGGAACGAATTTCCGAGTCCTACTGGTAAAGATCCGTAGTGGGAAGAAGAGAACGGTGGAAATGCACAACAAGATCTACTCTATCCCTCTAGAAGTCATGCAAGGCACCGGGGAAGAGGTAAGGTGGGCGGGCACGTCACATGCCTGGCCAGTGGCATTGGTGGTCATGAGATAACCCATATCTGCCATGGGGCACTGTAGCTGTGGCCCCTGTGGCCCTAAAGCATCAGGTCCTTTGAGCCATACCTTGCCCACGATAATCCAATGGCTGGGAAGTTCCTAAAAAAGGGAGCTCTGCACGAGCACGCGTGCATGTGTGCATGCTGAGAGTGTGAAACCAAAGAGAGCCTGGGTAATCCATCCGTCCCTTTTCTCTTGAAGCTCTTTGACCACATCGTCTCCTGCATCTCCGACTTCCTGGACTACATGGGCATCAAAGGCCCCCGGATGCCTCTGGGCTTCACCTTCTCGTTTCCCTGCCAGCAGAAGAGCCTGGACTGTGTGAGTCTCTTGTCCTGTGGACAGCCAGCCTCTGAGAGCACTGACTTCATGTTGCTAGGGCTTCCTCTGACTTCAGTGCTGTCCTTAGATGTCTGGGGTCAGTTTTACATGGCCCATGGGTCACACACACACATCCAACTCCAGAACACCCTAAGGCTCGACTCCTCTGCCGTTGCTGAAAGGGACCACCTTGCCAGGTGGTAGTGGTGGTGGTCGTCGTCGTGGTGATGACGGCACACACCTTTGATTTTAGGCAGAGGCAGGCGGATCTTTGAGTTTGGGGCTAGCCTGATCTACAGAGTGAGTTCCTCAGAGTGAGAGCCAGGGCTACATAGAGAAACCTTGTCTCAAGAAACAAACAAACAAACAAAACCAAAACAAAAAAGGTTTGTGTGACTTCTGAGAACTTTTGGGGTCTCCAGGCACAAAGAATGACCTCCATTATAAAATTTCTAGCTCTTTCTTTCTTTCCTTCCTCCTCTAACCCCACTTCTTTTTTTAAATACCTCCTCCCCGCCCACTTCTTTATGCCTGGCCGGCTTCCAACTTGCAATGTAGCCACATAGCCACAACCTTTTGACCCCCCCCCCCCCCGCCTCTACCTCCTAGGTGCTGTCATTGCAGGTGTGCACCACCACACTGGATTTTTGGGTGCTGGGGTGGAACCCAGAGCTTTGCACGTGCTAGGCAAGTCCTCTGCCAACTAGCCACATCCTCAGCCCTTGGTAACTTTCTTTTTGGCTGGTTGTATGGCCAGGAGCTGGGTACCCATAGGCCCTGGCACACTGCTCTGTTGGAAGAGACTGTTAGTAAATGCTTGCTCAATCTATAGGATGAAAAGCGTCCCAGGCAGGGCATGGGTGCACACTGGCAACTAAAGCTTGGGTACAGGTGGAGGGTTACTGTTAGGTCCCAAGCCTAGGACAAATCTTAGTACCCGTAGCTCCTCCCAGCTTTCCTTGCCCCGCCCACTACCCTAAACCCCTCCCTCCCAGGGGCTGGGCTTCTGTTCTTTTCCACAAACCTGATCCCTATATAACCCAGCCATTTTGGCTGTGCCAGGCTCCTCTTTGGGTTGGTGGCTTCTCTCTTGCTCTCCCTTCCCTTTCTTCCTCTCATCATCCCGTTAAGTCTGTTAGCCATGTTCAATCTGGACTCTTCCCTCCTTCTATCTGCTTTCTCCCTTATATATCTACAATAAGAACCCTCTCCACACCTTAGGGGTCATCATGTCCTCCTCGTTTTATTTCATATTTTTCATCTAGTTACAATTTCTGTCCTTAGGGACTCTCCTACGCCAGACCCATGTGCCAGCTTTCAGCCACTATACAGAGAGGGCCAGGGGTCGGCGGGGGGTGGGGGGGGGCTATTGTGAGTATAGGAATTTTGCCAAATCCCTGGGGGGAGGATCTAGCCAGCCTGTCTGGAAAATATGCAGGCAGCCCTGCATGGCACAAGTGGAGACATGGCCAGCGAGGGAGGGGCCTGATTGCCAGCACTGGGAGAGCCAAGTAAGGTGATGTCATCAGAAAAACTTCAAGCCAAGGAGGTTAACTACAGCCCTGAAAACACAGGGAATGAAGAACTTCAGACAAGCCACATCAAAAGACACACACACACACACACACACACACACACACACACACACACACACACGTCTTTTTAAGCCTTTTTAAATATCAGCAGTTGACTCTCTTCTCCTTAAGAATTTTTTTAGGGTGGGGGTCTTTTTTTTTTTTTTTTGAAAAATGAAATCATTCAGACCACATCTCATTTGCTATCTCATCCCATGCATCCTCCCATTCCTCTTCCCTATGACTGTGACTGAGGGGACCTCCTCCCCCTGAATATAATGCTAGGGTATCAAGTCTCTTCTTTGCGGTCTGCTATCCTTTCTCCGAGTGCCATCAGGCCTCCCCATCAAGGGGACATGGCCAAATATGGGGCACCAGAGTTCTAAGGGCAGGGTTTGACGTTGTCCAGGCTAGCCTCAGATTCCTCGTGTAGCCAAGGATGGCCTAGAACTTCTAATCCTCTTACCTCTGTTTCCCGTGTGCTAGGATAGTGAGTGTGTGCTGTCAAACCTGGTTTGTTTTAGCGGTCAGTGCTGGGGCTTTGTGCACACTGGGCAAGCACTCTCCCATAACTCAGGCTAGCCTAGGACTTAACTATGTACCTTAGGCTGGTCTTGAACTAACTCCTGCTCCAGCCTCTCAAGTGCTGAGAATCTGGGTGTGAGCCTTCACACATACGGCAGGCTGACTCTTCTGAAGTGGGTTGCTTATACTGTCACCTCCCACCCCAACCGCTCTCTCTCTCTCTCTCTCACTCACTCTCTCTCACACTCTCTCTCTCTCTCTCTCTCTCTCTCTCACACACACACACACACACACACACACACACACACACACACATGAGCACACGTGTGGTGCTTTTCCTCCCAGTAGTGCATAACATTAGTCCTGTAATTAATAGTGTCACCACAGTTTTTCCTTTCTTCAGTTACACAGTCAGCAGCTAACCTCATGTGCCTCAGTTTCTCCATCTGTGAAGTGTGATTAGAGAGCAGATATCCGTGAGCATGGTGGGAGGGGCCAGCCCACAGGGATCCACTCACACTTTATTGTCTGAGTGTGATGTCACAGGATCGAGACACACAGCCTCTGTGGTTATGGCCTGGAAGGGAGTGAAGGAGATCCCCCGACACACACAAGGTGGTTGCTTCCCTTTCAGAGCCTGTTATAGGGACAAGCCATACCCAAACACCTGTTTTCTTTATTAAGTGGGGGCAGACAAGTTAAAGCGGCTGCTTTTTGACTCAGAAAAACGGCAGCCAATGACCTTGCAAGTGTAATTCTTGAGACAAGGGGAGGCCCATATCAGAATGGCTAGGATACAATGGTGTATTTTGTTTATGAGGTGAACCAAAGGGGGATTTTTGATTGCTGGACTTCAGTATTTTGCTAGCTGGACCTTGGTAGTCAGCCTCAGGAGGAGGAAGTGGCCAAATAAGAGGGCAGACCTTGGCGGTTAGCTTTAGGAGTGTAATCTGATGGTTTCTTGCAAGGGCAGAGGGGATGGGGGAGAAGGGCAAGGCCGGCCAGAGCCATGCTCGCCAGGCCTGAGCTGGCTACAGTCCCTTCAAGGAGAGTATCAAATTCTCCTGACTAGAAGCATACTCACCCAAGCTCTCTGGCCTTTCTTGTTTTAGGGAATCTTGATCACGTGGACAAAGGGTTTCAAGGCCAGTGACTGCGAGGGTCACGATGTAGCCACTTTACTAAGGGACGCGGTGAAAAGGAGAGAGGTAACTTAATATTTTAAAAATATTTTTTGCCTTGGGGGGGGGAGGGAATCACAGAAATTAAGGGATTTGGGGTGATGGAAGTGTTCTGCAGTCACCGCCAGCCTCAGTGTGGCACTGTATACACACACACACACACACACACACACACACACACACACACACACACAAAACCAATGTGAAAAGGATGATACGCTCAAAGAGAGGTAAAGTCCTGACTCACAGGGGTAGAAAGAGAGAAGCAGTTCCAACCAGACACTGCCCAGCTTCTCAGAACACAAGCATTAGCCATGCATGGCCCTGCTGGGCCAGAATAGACTTAGACAGTGCTGCTACCCTGTGTTCAAGTGCAGAACAGAGTCAGAAAACCAGCACCCGCCAGGCCAGAGCATAAACTAGCAGGATTCAAGGCAGGTCAAGCTGGCCCTTCCCTGGATCCACACCCCCTTTCTTTTTGAAGGAATTTGACCTGGATGTGGTGGCTGTGGTCAACGACACCGTAGGCACCATGATGACCTGTGCATATGAGGAGCCCACTTGTGAAGTCGGACTCATCGTAGGTAAGTGTCCTGAAGGGGTGTCTGTCTTCTCCAGGGAGGGGACATTGGCCTCTTCTGTTTTGTAGGGACTCTGCAGCACAGTCCTTAGTGGGGCGAGGTGGGTGTGGCAGTTGATCCCTTGGTACCATTTATTTACCACCTCTAGAATTCTGTATTGGAGGGAAGGTTGTAGAGGTCCCTTTCCGTACCAACACCCCCACGATGCTGCACAGCACATCAATTATGATGTGCTGTCAGTCAGTGAGCTCTCCAGGAAACAGGCCACAAAATCCCTTATGTGGTAGATGGAGTGGGATGCCTGGGACCAGCCTGTGTGTGTGAGGAGCCCGGAGCTGACTCTCTGGCTGAAATGAAAGCAGAGACCATCTCCGCTCCTGACCATGTTATGCTCTAGCTGGGTGGGGCCAGTGTGCTCCAGGGCACCGTTCCCTGCTGATAGCCACTGTCAAAGTGGCCCCAGCCATATTGGTTGTTTCCTTGTGTTCTAAACCTAGAATGTGTGTGTGTGTGTGTGTGTGTGTGTGTGTGATATGTACGTACAGTGTTTTTGCAGGAATGCATGTGTACACAGTGTGCGTGGAGGTCTAAGAATAACCTTGGATGTCCTCACCTCCACCTGCTGATTTAATAACATAGCCTAACAAAAGCAACCTGGGGGAGAAAGGATTTATTTTAGCTGTCAATTTCAGGTCACAAATAGGCAAGAACTTGAAACAACTAGTCACATCATATCCTTAGTCAAGAGCAGAAAGAAGTGCGCACACGGACTTCCTGGCTTGCTTGCTTGCTTGTGCTCAACTTGACTTCTCCTCCACTCTTAACCAGTTCAGGTCCCCTGCCTAGGGGATGATGCTGCCCACAGTGGGCTGGGTCTTTACACTTCAACCATCATTCCTTCAACTTAATGCAGATGATCTGTCATTGAGACTCTCTTCTGAGGTGATTCTAGGTTGTGCCAAGTTGACAATTAAAGTTAATTATTGCACCCCCCCCAAACACTTTTCTACGCACCACCCCCCAAACACTTAGTCACCAACATCTGCAGTGTTGCCCCTGTCTGAAGATCACTTCCAGTGTCTGAAGGTTGGGATGGGACTCACAGGCTGCCCTCTGGCACCAGGGAAGCTTTTGTATTTGTTATTAAGCCACTCCGAACAATGTTGAAACAGGGCATCAGGCAGCACATCCAGGGAAGGGTATTTGGCGTCTACCTCTGAGATTTTATTCACGCCTTCTGTTCTCCACCCAGCCCTGCCCAGCCTTTTGCCTGTGAATGGGCTTAGGTGGGACCTGCAAACCCAGCGTGACTTGGCATATTCTCTTGTTCTGGGCCAGGCCTCACCTTACTGCCTGGGAGCTCAAGCCTGTCCAGGTCGACACAGCACAGTTCTGACCCAACCAGTTTTTTCTTGCCACCATCAATTGACCTATTTGCCCAGAATTCTAATGGCCAAGAAATACACATTACATATTTTGGCTTTTTTTTTTTTAAATCTTCTTTTTCCAGGGTTCCTTCCCACCCCCACCCCCCCATCCCCTTTCATACTTTGAATGGAAGGGAACTGAGAAAACAGACAATCCAGTGGCATTATCAGGAGTGCCTGGGAATCCTGCATAGGTTTTTCAGATGGGTTATGCCTTTGGTCTGGCCAGCAGGGATAGGGGCATGGGGTACACCTTTGAACTGAGTGAAAGCTGACCTGTATCCCTGGAGGCTTTTCTATGGTGTGTGTAGTTATAGGCAGCAGACTTTCTGGGAGCCTCACTCCAGACCCCTTGAGTCCAGCTGGACTGAAAATGGCCACATGACCTCTCCGGGGCCTGGTTGAGGGGAAGGGCTCTATGGTAGATATAAGGGAGAGTTTGTCAGGAGGCATCTGGAAGAGTCCACGCTGAACATGGCCAGCAGAAGAGAGACTGGGCCAGGAGGGGAGAGGTGGGGGATGAGGGGCGCAGGAGGGGAAGAGAGAGAAGAGGATGCCAAGAGAGCTCGTTGACAAGATGGCTGAGTGATACAGGAAAGAAAAGCGTGGGGGTAGGGAGGGGAAGCCGGGTCTCTGGGTTGGAGGGTTATGGGGAGGGTGAGAAGTGTGGGAGGAGCCAAGCCACGGTACCAAGTGAGACTTGTCCGGGTTTAAGACCTGACCAAGATCTTCATGAACACGGGTTCCCAGGCATGGGGGCTCCTTGACTAAGTCCAGTGACCACAAGCCTGAGGTCGTGACCTTAAACCTACTGTCCAGGCTAGTGCATAGATCTCAGTGGCTAAAGGCTCCTGATGCCAAGCCTCATGGTCTAAGCTAGATTCCAAGGTCCACTCTACAGTAGAGTAAGAGAACAGAAGTCCCCTGCAAGTTGAACTCTGATCCCTCACATGCGCAGGCCCATACATGTGTGTACCCCCTCTTTTCTACCCCCTCTTCCATAGAGATCCCTGAGCCTTGGCAGGAAGGGACTCTACCAACTGAGGTACATGCCCAGCGAAAGAGGGGGGGGGGCGAGAATTGAGACGGGATTTCTCTGTGTGGCCTTGGCTGTCCTAGAACTTAATCTGTAGACCAGGCTGGCCTCAAACTCACAGAGATCTATGTGCCTCCGCCTTCCAAGTGCTGGGGTTAAATTAAATGTATGTGTCACCACTGCCCAGCATATATTTCTTTCTTTCTCTTTTTAAAAAACGTATATTTGCTGTTTGGCCTACATGTATGTCTGAGTGAGGGAGTCAGATCCACTGAAATCTGAGTTACAGCGACGTGAGTGCTGGGAATAACCCGGGTCCTCTGGGAGAGCAGCCAGTGCTCTTAACTGCTGAGCCATCTCTCCAGCCCTATAGCTTGTTTTTTGGTTTGTTTGCCTTTGTTTTTTTGGGACATGGTTTCTCTGTGTAGCTCTGGCTGTCCTGGAACTTGCCTATAGACCAGGCTGGCCTAGAACTCACAGAGATCCACCTGTCTCTGCTTCTCAAATGCTAGGATTAAAGGTGTATGCCACCGCTGCCTAGCTGGGTGTATTTTTTTTGAAATTGAACAAAACGTCTTTGTTTTCCTAGTGATTCTAGGACAACTTAAATTTAAATGACAAATCTGAGGTAAACTACAAAGAGGGATGAATTAATTTACCTTTCAAACAAACAAACAAAACCATGGTTTCTCTAAATTACCCTAGCCAGCCTGGCACTTATTACATTGACTAGGCTGGCCTTGAACTTACAGCAATCCTTAAGTGTCCACCTCCACCTCCCATGACACCCAACTTTGAGTAATTTACTTTATGCCTAAAGCCTCACCTGCCTGTTCAGACAGGCCTGTATTTATGTTGGTAGATGCTCTTACAACAGAGGGATGCATTGCTAGTGGGGAATATTCAGATCAGGGGGAACGGAAAACACACACACACACACACACACACACACACACACACACACACACACACACACCCTACAATGCATACGCACATATACCAGGAGCATGCACACACAGTAGCCAGAGGACTGTCTACTTTTGTCCCTCACCTGTTCACTTGTCTTCTCTTATACAAAGAAGTCAGGGCCTAGACCTAGGCAACAAGCTCCTGAGTGCTGGAGGACGCAGCCCACCTTTCTAAGCAACCGCTCCTTGACTTGTGGGTATCACAGACTGTCTTAGGTAGGGTTACCATTGCTGGGATGAAACACCATGTCCAAAGCATGGGGAGGAAAGGGTTTATTTGGCTTAAGCTTCTACATCACTGTTCATTATCAGAGGAAGACAGGGCAGGAACTCAAGCAGGGCAGGAACTTGGAGGCAGGAGCTGATGCAGAGGCTATGGAGGAGTGCTGCTTACTGGCTTGCTCCCCATGGCTTGCTCAACCTGCTTTCTTGTAAAACCCCCGGACCACCAGCCCAGGGTTGGAACCACCCAAATGGGCTGGGCCTTCCCCTATCAATCACTAGTTAAGAGATGCCCTACAGGCTTGCCTACAGCCTGATCTTACTGAGACATTTTCTCAGTTGAGTGAGGCTCCGCCCTCCAGGATGGCCCTAGCTTGTGTCAAGCTGACATAACCAGCCTTCAGACTATCTGCTACTTCTGAGACAAGGAGCATTCCTCAGGGTGGCCTGTGGTTCCCATGGCTTAGAAGCCTCTGGTTTCTATTCTTGAACTCTCCAGAGTGCATGCTTATCCCCTAGGACTGGGGAAGGAGCGCAAGTCAATGCAGTTTTAGCCCACAAGGGGTGACGTAAGCAAACTGGGAAATGCGCTTTCAGTTTTATAGTTACTCATTTTAAAATTCTCTCTCTCTCTCTCTCTCTCTCTCTCTCTCTCTCTCTCTCCCTCCTCCATCCCCTCCCTCCTCTCTCTCTTTCGCTGGGTATGTAGCTCAGTTGGTAGAGTCCCTTCCTGCCAAGGCTCAGGGATCTCTGTGGAAGAGGGGGTAGAAGATTATAAGAGCCAGAGGTGGTTGGCTACTCTAGAACTAGTCTTTTGCACACGTCAGGACATTTGAACACATGAAACCAGAGGCTCTGACTGCAGGCACAGGACCTGTGCAAAGTCAAGGCGGACAAAATCCCAGCATAGATTGGGTGGTAAGGGGGCATCATGAAATCCCCACCGCTAGCTGAGGAGCTATTAGCCATTGATGGCTACTGCATGGGGCGGGGACAGAGAGTCAGGGTCTCAGTTTTCTGTGGCGATTTGGACCCTGAGAAGCCTCCTTATGCTCCAAAAGATGGTCCCACCCTAATGCACATGCTGCCAGCGTTAACTGGGCTCAGCGGAGCTGAGAGGGGAAAATGGTAGAGGATGGGGGGGGGGAGGTTTGGAGGGTAGGGGATGGGATATATTTAATCCAAATATATGCATGTATGACTGTTAAAATTTTATAGTAACCCCTACCCTCTATCAGAGCGCCAGGCACAAAACCCCTGGTGTGGCCCCATCACTGACCTCTGGCCCTGCTTCTTAGGGACCGGCAGCAATGCCTGCTACATGGAAGAGATGAAGAACGTGGAGATGGTGGAGGGGAACAAGGGACAGATGTGCATCAACATGGAGTGGGGCGCCTTTGGCGACAACGGCTGCCTGGATGACATCAGAACAGACTTTGACAAAGTGGTGGACGAATATTCTCTAAACGCCGGGAAACAAAGGTAATGAGCCCGATGGAGCACGCACAAAGAGATGGGTGGTGAGCCTGGCCAGCGCCCCCGTTCTAACCTGCAGGAAGTGTTTCCTGTTGGAGGGCGTCTGCAACAGGGCCTCGGAAACCCATCCCTTTGGTATAATTGGTTTTTTGATTCCTAGCACGGTGTAGGATTATTCCCAGAAGAGACAGAGACTACTAGTAGAAGTAGTGCCCCATTTCCCCTTTGGGGACTGCTTTTGAGGGCTTTCTAGGGTGGGTGAGGTAGATGCCCTTCCCGCTGCAAGCTCCTGCGCCCCCTAGCGGCTGCTCCAGGTTTTGCAGTGCAGATCTCAGATTGGTTCTGAAATGGCAGTGTCCATTTGAAATGAGATGATGGTCCCAGTCTCCCAAGAAGGTTGTTGGATGGCATAACTAGGACGAGATGGTCCAAGTCATGTCCTTTGGAAAATAAATTGACTTGAACCTGTTGTGGCCCACCCGACTTTTCCCCGCCTTGTGTTCAATAAAAAAAAAAAAAAAAAGCAAAGAACTTTCTCTGTCCATTTAAGACTCAGCTGAGCCATTTGCTTAGTCTGAAACTCTGTCCTGAATACTTTGCTGAGGGCCGTGTACTGTGTTGGGCTGTGACCTGGCTGAGTGAGACACCTACTGCCACCAGTCACTGCCATGGTGACAAGAGGAAGGGAGTCTGTGCATGCCCTGTAGAAGGGGAAGGTGTGAGGGAGCCTGGAGTGGGAGAGAGCAAGTCTGAGGTGGGCCTCCGTGGGGTGTGACTTGCGGCTTGGAGCGGAATAGGATGAGGATAGGCAAAGACAGCGAGGTCACTGCAGAGGGAGGCCACCTAACACAGCTTTCTGTGACTGCCGAAGGCATCCGTGTGGGGAGGATGGAGGGCTTCCTAGACCCCTCTCTGCCTGTGCCAGGGAGGCACAGGGCAGGCTCGTGACAGTGCCCATACCCTTGGCGGGCAGTCACAGGTCCGGACTGACTGCTGGGCTGAGAGCGTGGTCCCCCGTGCCCAGCAGCCTCCCTTCTCCCTGATCCAGGTTTGAGAAGATGATCAGTGGGATGTACCTGGGTGAGATTGTCCGTAACATCCTGATCGACTTCACCAAGAAAGGATTCCTCTTCCGGGGACAGATCTCTGAGCCACTCAAGACTCGAGGCATCTTTGAGACCAAGTTTCTCTCTCAGATTGAGAGGTGAGTAGGGAGGGGGGTTTTGATCATCATTTTGCCTTCTGCTTCTAGGAATCTGAGTATTCTAGGTGTGTCACATAAGCAGAAGCCTACAGTATGATTGCTTTTGTTTGGAGTACTGTATACTTAGCATAGCATTTTTAAGGCTCATCCATGTTGTGCCCCCTCTTTTCAGGGCTGAGTAATATTCCATTGGGTGCACCTATCCCATTTTGTCTTCCCGCTTCTACTACACTCTGGCAACTCGGATTGTTTCCATTTGGCTCTTCTAAATGATACTATGAACACTGGGGAGTAAATATTTGGTCCCTGCTTTTATGTCTCTCACCCATACACTCACAAGTGGGCTTGCTGGACCCTACAGTAATTACGTTTTAAATTTTCCTAAGGAACCACCTTCCTGATTTCTAAAATGTCCACTCTCTTCCACATTTCCCAGCACCCTCACTCAAAGCTGCCAGTTTCTGACATCCTTATAGCAAAGGACGAAAACAAAACAGAACAGAGTTACATAGGTTCTGTAAGGTCTTTTTAAAGTTAGTGTTTGGGAGGAGGAAGGTAAACAGTACACTGAGGAAAACACTTGCTTTGTATGTGACAAGAGGCAGAGGCGAGGCATGGCATGGGGGGAGGGCAGATCCCTACAGTTCTGATCTTGAGACCTGCCCTATCTTTGACCAGGTGCTTTAGTGACTCAGTTTCCCTGGGCCTCATTTTCTGCTCTTTAAAATGGGACTGAGGAGCACCGTGTATAGTGAGTGGTCCAGGCCAGAGGATCAGGAGTTCTAGGCCACACTCAGCTACTTAGTGCATTTGGGGCCTGCCTGGGCTATTTGAGAACTTGTCTCAAGTGCAGACCAAGGTAGCAAATGTGTATAAAAAACATACCACGCACGTCCTTGAGGAAGGCTAGCCAGTCTTATTTCAGCTCTCTGTTTAATAGGAGAACAGAAAGCCTTGGGGTGCACTGGGCAGGTCATGTGACCATTAAGCAAGGGAACGAAGGCCATCTCACTAATAGGATGCAAATTAAACCATGGTGCCATAACAAATGGCATTTAAAAAAAAAAGATAATTCTGTGTGTGACTGTGAGTGAGCTGTGACATGCTGGGCTACAGTGTGAACAAGTCAGACAACTTTTCAGGAGTCAGCTCCCTTCTCCCACATTGAGGGGTGACTCTTGTTCCAGGCGGGCCCTCCCATTTGCTATGGGGGTGCCTCTGGCTTTTTTTTTTTAAACATGAGCTCTAGAGTCAACTTCAGTTCACTAGGCTTTCACAACCAGCGCTTTGCTCACTGAGCCACCTCATGGCCCTGATATCGTTCTTAGGAAGTTACTAAAAGAAGTGGGGGTGGTTCAAGACAGGGTTTCTCTGTGAAGCCCTGGCCATACTGAACTCGCTTTGTAGACCAGGCTGGGCTCAAACTCAGAGATACACCTGCATCCTGAGTGCTGGGATTAAAGGCGTGCGCCACCACTGCCTGGCTGGAATTTACATATTTTCAAAGTGGTCATTCCTCGATGGTGTCATGGTGAGGTGGGTAGGTGGTGAGTTTCTAGGACATCTTGGGCGACTCTTTCAAAAAAAGAGGAGGGAAAGAAAATCTAAGAAAGCTATTAGCACTTTCTAGATAATGGATCATTTTAGTTTTTCTTGGTTTTCTACATTCTGTAGCATGTAATACATTGGGTCTCATTAAAAAGCTTAAAGCAGCTGGGCAGTGGCACATACTTTTAATCCCAGCACTCAGGAGGTAGAGGCAGGCAGATCTCTCAGTTCATCGCCAGCCTGGTCTACAGAGTGAGTTTCAGCACAGCCTGGGCTACACAAAGAAACTCTGTTTTGAAAAACCACACACACACACATTAAAGTAGTGGTTCTCAGCCTCCTAATGCTGAGACCTTTTAATACAGTTCCTCATGTTGTGGTGACCCCCAGCCATAAAATTATTTTTACTGCTACTTCATCGCTGTAATTTTGCTAGTTATTAATTGTAATATAAATATCCTTGTTTTCTGATGGTCTTAAGCAGCCCTTTTAAAAAGGTTATGACCCACAAGTTGAGAAACACTGATTTAAAGCAATGGGCTAGAGCGATGGCTCCCTGGCTAAGAGCCCACACTGCTCTTGCAGAGGACATGATTTTGGTTCCCAGCACTCAAGTTCACAGGCCACCTGTGACTCCAGCTCCAGGGGACCTGACGCCCCTGGCTGCCACAGGCACCTGAAACCTCTCACCTCTTCTGAAAGTCCACTGTGTGGCTCTCAGCATAACCAAGTATGTCATAGCTTCCTGTTATCGCTTCAGAGACAGGGGCTCTGGCGCCCTCTTCTGGCCTCGGTGGGATACACACAGACACACCTACCTACAAGAGTGTGTGTGTGTGTGTGTGTGTGTGTGTGTGTGTGTGTGTGTGTGTGTGTACATATATACTTAATTTAAAAATCTATTTAGACGGGAAATCAATCCCTAAGATGCTAGAGTGATCGGCTTCTTGTCCTTCCCAGTGACCGATTAGCGCTGCTCCAGGTGCGGGCCATCCTCCAGCAGCTGGGCATAAACAGCACGTGTGACGACAGTATCCTGGTGAAGACCGTGTGCGGGGTGGTGTCCAAGAGGGCGGCTCAGCTGTGTGGTGCAGGCATGGCAGCCGTGGTGGAAAAGATTAGGGAGAACAGAGGCCTAGACCATCTGAATGTGACCGTGGGAGTGGACGGGACGCTCTACAAACTTCACCCACAGTGAGTACGGCTTCCCCTTGGCTGGTTGGGTTACAGGGTGCCAACACAATTCCTCAGGGAGGTATAGCAGCTTGTGGCTGGGCATTTGGGGACAGGAGCCCAAGACAATTAGCCCCGCTCCCCTCCCCTCCACCGCCCCCCCACTGTTTGATGGGACTTTGGGAAGCCAGAGGCAGGTTTCACTGGGCTAGCTCACACTGGCAGGGTGTGGCATTCTCCCTCCTTCTCTTTGGCTCTCTGAGATAGGGCTGTGTGCATTGCACGCACGGAGCTCTGGGCTCTCTCCCCAGGACAACACGAGCCAGGCATCTGAGGGAGCTTGAGGCTGCCCTGGACTGCCACCCCTCACCGAGTCTAGCTCCTGACAGGGCTAGAAATGCTATGTTTCAAGTAGGGGCCCCTAGCAGGTGTCCACCAGAGGCACGAGCCATTGCTCAGAGCCTCAGCCTAACTCTTGACAGAGTTCAGCACAGAATGCTATGGGGGCTGCTCTCTTCTGCTGTGGGCTCTGGGTGCCAGCTCTGGAAGATGAGCTTTTGTTTTTCGACGCGGGGTTCCTGTGTGTAACACCACTGTCCTGGACTCACTTTGTAGACCAAGTTGGGCTCGAACTCACAGAGAGCTGCCTGCCTCTGCCTCCCAAGTGCTGGGATTAAAGGCGTGTGCCACCACTGCCCAGCTATTTGTTCCCAGGCTTCGGAGACAGATTTTTCAGGTCCTCTAGGACCACCAAGATGTGGGGTGGGCGTCTGAGGGCTGTATTTGTACATACCTCCCTGTGGGAGGCTGTTATTATAACAGACCTGAACATAAGCCTTCTCAACCATGCCTGGTTTTTGTTGTTATATATTCTTAAGACAGTCTTACTTAGCTCAGGCTGGCCTCAAACTTGATAGCTGAGGATGTCCTTGAATTTCTGATCTTCCTTGCCTCCACCTCCCTAAGGCTGGAAATCAAATTCAGGGCAGACGCTCTACCAAATGAGCAAGCCCAGTTTGCAGCCCAACCAACCACAGCTGATTTTCCGCAGCCCCCTCCCTCCCCTTTCTCCAGTACTTGTGAGTCAAGCCCAGCTTTTCCGTTGTCTCTCATCTTTTCAGCTTCTCCAAAATCATGCACCAAACTGTGAAGGAACTGTCACCGAAGTGCACCGTGTCCTTCCTCCTGTCTGAAGACGGCAGCGGCAAGGGGGCCGCCCTTATCACGGCTGTGGGCGTGCGGCTCAGAGAGGGTATGAACGCCTAGGAGCCAGGGTCCTTCCAGGCCCCAAGCCCAGCACCCTTCCAGCACTCCTCTCTAGAACCGATGACCCCACCCCACCCCTGTTCCACCCAACAAGCCCTGCTGGGAGACCCAGCGCCGGAGCCCAGTATGCCGCAGAGGGAGGAAGGGAACCACGGTAACGGAACGCGATATTGAATGCCACACTGAGCGCGTGCTGTTGACGACTTCTCGCCTGGACCCCTCACTCCTACCCTGCCACTCTGCATGATTCAAGTTCGACCTGGCCATGCATCTCCCATGTGTGAATGTAGTGGCACCCACGTCTACTGCCGACGTCCAGCCAGAAAAAGAGTCCCCATCTTGGACCCGCCTTCCGGGCCTTCCAAGCCCACCCTTGGAGTCACCTCCCTCGTGTGAAGTGTATTATCACCAGCAGACACTGCCGGACTCCTGCCCACAAGGGCATGACCTGAAGGGCGAGTGTGGACATTGGCACTGCTGTTTCCTTACCCCCCCCCTTCCTCCCCCCCCCCCCCCAGCACCCGCTGCAGCCTGCCATCCCATCTGGATGTACCGATGCCACTGAATCGTGTGTCCGTGGAACCAGTCCTAGCCACATTATGACAGTCTTGCATTTTGTTTGTCTCGTGATGATGGTGGGGGCAGGTAGATGGGCAGTACTGTGGGAAGGCATCTTGTCTCCACCTTGATAGAAGGAACCAACCCACAAAACAACGCCATCATTGGGATCTCCCATCGCTTTAGTGAGCCTTGTTGTACGACTAGTAAACTTTGTACCAATTCAAAAGCCAGAGTGATGCTTGCTTCCTGTGGGGGAGGGGCACCTTAGGATGGCAACAGCTAGACTAAGGGTTTTAGGGACCCTTGGGTTGGGGAGAAATGTGATCCCAGCACATGGGGGCAGAGGCATGAGTTCAAGGCCCTTCTTGGCTATATAGTTTCCTGACAGCCTATCCTACATGAGATCCCAGGTCAAACGCCCACGCCTATAAAATCCCAGCACTTGGGAGACAGAGGCAGGCAGTATCTGTGAGTTCAAAGCCAGCCTGGTCTACAAAGTGAGTCCAGGACAACCACAGCTACATAGAGAAATCCTGTCTCAAAAAACAAAAACCAAAAAAACCCAAAAAACCCCCAAAACTCGAGAGGCAGAGGTAGGTGGATCTCTGTGAGTTTGAGGCTAGCCTTGTCTACAAAGTGAGTCCAGGACAACCAAGGCTACACTAAGAAACCTGTCTCGAAAAACCAAGAAAAGAAAGAAAAGTCTTCAACCCTTAGGGTTGGTTTAAAAAAGAGCTTCTCCACTTCAGGATGTCACAGAAGTAGCCTCTGGCCTGATCTCCCAGCACCTGCCTTGTAGTCCCCACACCCTAAACCTCAACCTCATGGCCTAGAAAAAAATGTCTGTCCTCTTCAGTCCTTGGAGGACAGTGAACTTGACCTTCCGGGGCTGGCTCGACTTAGTGAGTAGGCAATGCAGCCCTTGGTAATAGGGGGGTTGTCCAGGAGTTTTCAAGATCAAGGCCAGTCCTTTGGACAGACAAAATTGAATAACCAGAGAGAGAGAGAAGACGAAGCCATGGAGAGTAAAAGCAGTTACTTTGGAAGTGGAGGCGTCCTTAAGACTGGGGTCCGCCCAGCTGACACTGGCTTGTATATTCCACAGAGCTTCTGAGTCCTCCGTTCTCCCTAGTGGCCCCATGCCTTCCCCTGGCAATGACTTTTGGGAACTAGAAGCTGCCATCTCAGGGACCCTACCTTTACTTACCCTGCCTATGTGTGTTTCTCTAAATCCTGTTCAGTCCCGCCTTCTCAGAGATTGACAGATGCTGAGACAGCAGGGTTTAGGAGGAGTTGATATGTATGGGCAGGGAAGGAGGGAGGGGAGGGGGGAGAGGGATGTGGAAGGAAGGAAGGGGGGGGGAGAGAGGGAGAGGAGAGAAAATCTCCCATGAGGTAGTCTTCTGAAGTCAGTTCAGGGGAGGCTGTAGTCAGATTGCAGTGAGGGATGCATCCACCTGCAGGATGCCATAGGAGCCAGGGGGCTGACGGAGTGAGGGGCAAGAACAGCAGAGGCCATCGCAGTAAGAGGAATATAGGACGCCTAGAGTGACCATTCCCACATGGTGGCAGTTGGCTCAATAAAATCCTGTTAGGGATAGTGAGGAGAACAGACAGGATTGTTTGGGACTTTGAGGGCCTCAGTGGCTCACAGGAGTTGAATCTCCTTTTGGAAAGGGGGCCACTTTTCCATTAGGTGCCGCTTCTTGTCGCTGGTGTGATGGGCCCAGAGTGAAAGAGTCCGTGCCAGCCACCTTAACTTGCATAGACATGGATTAAATGACAGAAGGCTGCTTCCAATTGGGACTCGGGTGTTTCTGGCCAGAGTTAGGCCCCTGGGACACAGTCAGGGAGGTCTCCTGCCCCTCACTCTAGGACCCCTTGTTTACATTCAGGAAGGATTTGTTGGACCTTGGTGACACGCATGGTCAGTGTCACCAGATGGTTAGTTTCAGTCTCAGGCAACAAATCCCTTGAAAGGAAAAGCTCATCATACAAGGCTTCCAAAGGGACTGATCCCAGTTGTCCTTAAGCTGCCAGGCCTAAGGAGAGCAACTTTGTTCAAGGAGTTTGGAGTTTCTTGCATTCATTTAGCAAGATGCCTTTTCAGTATCACATTTGCTCTTTGTATCTCTCTAGAAGGCTGTGGGTGCCAGGCACAGTGGAGATTAAAGGATCCCCAAGGCCCTGGGTACATTCTGTCTTGAAGTCTGATCCACTGTCACTGTATATCCTTAGGTACCCACAAACCTATGAATTACTTCATTTAGAACAGTTATTATGGGCTGAAGAGATGGCTCAGAGGTTAAGAGCGCTGACTGCTCTTCCAGAGGTCTTGAGTTCAACTCCCAGCATCCACATGGTGGCTCACAACCATCTAGATTGTGATCTGACGCCCTCTTCTGGCTTACAGGTGTACATGCAGGCAGAGCACTATATACATAATAAATCCTTAAAAAAAAAAAAAACAGTTATTACCTCCCCATGCTTTTCCCATTTGACAAGGAAAGGATTCAACTCAGCCAAAGGAAGTGTCCACTCACACAAGGAAAGACAGGTCTTTGGTGCCTCTGGACCCACCAGTCCTCTTCTGGGTACTTGGCTCTGCACCAGGGGGAGACAGCTTCATTTGGTCCTTTTGGCCTGTCTCATACCTCTGAGCCATCGAATGATCACATCTGATATTCCTTTCCCCATAAACGTTTCCTCTGCTAGTCGGATGGATCTCTCCTTCCCTAAATGGTATAATTAAAGGAGAGATTTTAGAATCTTCTACTATAAGGAAACAGCAGCCATTCATGACTTAGGGGGCAACCCACCATCCACGATGGTCCAGAGTGCAGCCATCTTTGGGGAACCTCTTCCATTTTAGGGGTGGTATAGCATGTCCTCACAGGGGTTGGAAGAAGGGAGCCTTTCCAAAGGAGAGTGTCTTAGCTACTATTGCTGCACCGGGGCCAAAAGCAACTGAGGAAGAAAGAGTTTACTTAGCTTACATACCTGAATCACAAGTCTATTGAGGGAAGCCAAGGCAGGAAGTCAAACCAGAGTGGAGTCGGGAGCTGATGCAGAAGCCATAGAGCAATGCTCACGCTTACTGGCTTGCTCAGCCTTTTTTTTTTTTTTTTTTTTTTTTTTTTTTTTTTTTAAGATTATTAAGTATACAGCGTTCTACCTGCATGGACATCTGCAGGCCAGAAGAGGGCACCATATCTCATTATAGATGGTTGTGAGCCTCCATGTGGTTGCTAGGAATTGAACTCATGACCTCTGGAAGAGCAACCAGAGCTCCCAACCACTGAGCCATCTCTCCAGCCCCAGCCTGCTTTCTTATAGAACCCAGGACCACCAGCCCAGGGATGGAACCACCCACAATGGGCTGGGCCCTCCCCCATCAGTCGCTAATTAAGGAAATGCCTTACAGGCTTGCCTACAACTAGATCTTCTGGAGGCATTTTCCCAACTGAAGCTTCCTCCCCTCATGAGGCTAGCTTGTGTGAAGTTGCCATAAGCGGGCTGGCTCAGAGGAAACAGTCCCTCTGGTCTCAATGCCGCTGCTTTAGCAGCAGAACCTACTAGGTGGCTGCCCAAGGTCGCCGAGGCCTCACCGGTCTGATGCGCATTGCATTGCTGCATGGCTGCCACATGAGCGAGCTGAACTGCCTCAACTAGATGGGGGGTCCCAGATGTT